>NW_020185339.1:7546951-7547983 GCF_003031525.2 Neophocaena asiaeorientalis asiaeorientalis | reverse complement strand
AGTCCACCTCCTCAATTTGGGATGATTTGTTGTCTATTCAGGTATTCCACAGATGCAGGGTACCTCAAGTTGATTGTGGAGCTTTAATCCGCTGGTCCTGAGGCTGCGGGGTTCAGCTTTGGGTTTGGCCCCGCCTCTGTGTGTAGGTCGCAGGAGGGTGTCTCTTCTTCACTCAGACAGGACAGGGTTAAAGGAGCTGCTGATTCGGGGGCTCTGGCTCACTCAGGCCGGGGGGGAAGGAGGGGCACGGAATGCGGGGCGAGCCTGCGGCGGCAGAGGCCAGCGTGACGTTGCACCAGCCTGAGGAAGTTGCATTCTCCCGGGGAAGTTGCATTCTCCCGGGGAAGTTGTCCCTGGATCACGTGCATTCTCCCGGGGAAGTTGTCCCTGGATCACGGGACCCTGGCAGTGGCGGGCTGCACAGGCTCCGGGGAGGGGAGTGCTTGCTGGTCGTTGAGTGAAGCTGGGTCTTGGTGTTGAGATGGAGATCTCTGGGAGATTTTTGCTGTTTGATATTACGTGGAGCTGGGGCGTCTCTTGTGGACCAGTGTCCTGAAGTTGGCTCTCCTGTTAGTGGCACAGCCCTGACGCCTGGCTGGAGGTGAGCCTGCGGCGGCAGAGGCCAGCGTGACGTTGCACCAGCCTGAGGAAGTTGCATTCTCCCGGGGAAGTTGCATTCTCCCGGGGAAGTTGTCCCTGGATCACGGGACCCTGGCAGTGGCGGGCTGCACAGGCTCCCTGATCTCTGGGAGATTTTTGCTGTTTGATATTACGTGGAGCTGGGGCGTCTCTTGTGGACCAGTGTCCTGAAGTTGGCTCTCCTGTTAGTGGCACAGCCCTGACGCCTGGCTGGAGGACCAGGAGACTGTCCTCCACACGGCTCAGAATAAAAGGGAGAAAAAATATAAAGAAAGAAAGAGAGGGGCGGGGGTAGGCAGCTAGGGAGGGAGGGAAGGAAAGGAAGGAAGGAAGAAGGAAAAAAGGAAAGAAAGAAAAATGATAAAAATAAAATAAAGTTATTAAAATAAAAAA
>NW_020185339.1:7523765-7546937 GCF_003031525.2 Neophocaena asiaeorientalis asiaeorientalis | reverse complement strand
GGCTCCGGGGAGGGGAGGTGGGGATAGTGACCTGTGCTCGCACACAGGCTTCTTGGTGGCGGCAGCAGCAGCCTTAGCGTCTCATGCCCGTCTCTAGGGTCAGCGCTGATAGCTGCGGCTCGAGCCCGTCTCTGGAGCTCCTTTAAGCAGCGCTCTTAATCCCCTCTCCTCTCGCACTAGGAAACAAAGCGGCAAGAAAAAGTCTCTTGTCTCTTCGGCATCTCCAGACGTTTCCGACTCCCTCCCGGCTAGCCAGCCGTGGTGCACTAACCCCTTAAAGCTTTGTTTACGCGGCCAACCCCAGTCCTCTCTCTGGGATCTAAACTCCAAAGCCCGAGCCTCAGCTCCCAGCCCCCGCCCGTCCCCTGTAATTTTCTTTTTTTGTGATATCTTTGTCTGGTTTTGGTATCAGGGTGATGGTGGCCTCGTAGAACGAATTCGGGAGTGTTTCTCCCTCTGTAATTTTTTGGAAGAGTTTGAGGAGGATAGTGTTAACTCTTCTCTAAATGTTTGATAGAATTTGCCTGTGAAGCCATCTGGTCCTGGACTTTTGTTTGTTGGAAGATTTTTAATTACAGTTTCAATTTCATTCCTTGTGACAGGTCTGTTTATATATTCTAATTCTTGGAAAATTGTACCTTTCCAACAATTTGCACATTTCTTTGAGGTTGTCCATTTTATTGACATATAGTTGCTTGTAGTAGTCTCTTATAATCCGTTGTATTTCTGTGGTGTCAGTTGTGATCTCTCCTTTTTCATTTCTAATTTTACTGATTTGCGTTCTCTCCGTTTTTTTCTTGTTAATTCTGGCTAAGGGTTTATCAATTTTGTTTATCTTCTCAAAGAACCAACTTTTACTTTTATTGATCTTTGGTATTGTTTTCTTCGTTTCTATTTCATTTATTTCTGCTCTGATCTTTATGATTTCTTTCCTACTACTGACTTTGGGTTTTCTTTGTTCTTCTCTCTCTGTTTGCTTTAGGTGTTAGATTGTTAATTTGAGATTTTTCTTGTTTCTTGAGGTGGGATCGAATTGCTATAAACTTCCCTCTTAAAACTGCTTCTGCTGCATCCCATAGGTTGTGGGTCATTTGTATTTTTGTCATTTTTCTGTGTATTTTTTGATTTCTTCAGTGATCTCTTGATTATTTAGTAGCACCCTGTTTAGCCTCCATGTATTTGTGTTTTTTACAGTTTTTTCCCCCTGTAATTGATTTCTAATCTCATAACGATTATAATCTCAGAAAAGACGCTTGATATGATTTCAGTCTTCTTGAATTTTCCGAGGCTTGATTTGTGACCCAAGATGTGATCTATCCTGGAGAGTGTTCTGTGTGGACTTGAGAAGGAAGTGTATTCTGCTACTTTCAGGTGGAATGTCCTATAATATCAATTAAATCTATCTGGTCCATTGTGTCATTTAAATCTTGTGTTTCTTCATTTATTTTCTGTTTGGCTGATCTGTCCATTGGTGTAAGTGGGGTGTTAAAGTCCCCTACTATTATATTGTTAATGTCAATTTCCCCGTTTATGGTTGTTAGCATTTGCCTTATGTATTGAGGTGCTCCTGTGTTGGGTGCGTAAATACTTATAATTGTTATATCTTCTTGGATTGATCCCTTGATCATTATGTAGTTTAGAATAACCTTGTCTATATACACAAAAAGTCTCTCTGGGATTTTGATAGGAATGGCACTAAACTCATCTGTCAATGTGGGGAGAATTGACATCTTAACCATTTTTAGTCTTCTAATCCATAAATATGATATGTCTGTCTATTTATTTAGATCTTCTTTGATTTCTTTCATCAGTGTTCTGTGTTTTTTAGCATAAAAATACTGTATATGTTTGGTTATGCTTAATTTCTGTCCTCTCATGCCCACTGAAGGCATCTCTCCAGCAGTTCTCTACTCACACTTCTACCTCATCAATTTTTGACTCTACCAGATCATTTCTACTATCAGTCATTTCTCCCATCCTGAAAAACAAGTCTCAAAATGCACATCATGTTTTCCTCGATTCCACTTCTCTTCTGCCTACTGCCCTATTTCTTTGCTCTTTGTATCAAAACTCCTCAAGAGATTTGCCTGTACTTGCTGTTCCCAGTTTCTTTCCTTCCATCTTTCCTTTAATCAGTTCTAGTCTGGCATGTTCTTCTACCTTGGCAAAGCAACACGAAATCTATATTGCTGTATCCAGTGGTTAACTTGTGGTCCTCATCCTTGTTGACTTTTCAGCAGCATTGATACAGTTGATCTACCTAAATTAACTTTTTTCAATTTGCTTCCGGGAAATGCAGGTCAAAACAAGATATAATTTAGTACCCACCAGATTCCTCCAAAATTAAGTCTGGTAAATCTAAGTATAGTGAAAAACTCATACATTGCTAGTGAGAGTATAAGTTGGTGCTGCCACCTTGGAAAGTATTTTAATGATAGTAAAGTAGAAGATACTCAAAATCTCTTAATCCAGAAGTTCCAATATTAGGTGCTTACCCTAGAGAAACTTTTACAGATGAGACCTGTATAAGATTGTTCATTGCAGTGTGATTTATAGTAGCAAAAAAGTCTCTTAATAGGGGAATGTATGTGGTTTATTCATGTAATGGAATACTGTCTAATAATTTCATTAAATAAACAAGAACTACATGTTTCAGCATAGGTAAATCCCAAAAAACATAATGTTAAGTGAAAAATACTAAGTATTTTAAGATACAGTTTTGTATAATAGTATGTGAAGTGGGATTTTTTTCTTGTCACCTAAGCATTTTTCTTGGAGCTCAAAATTGAGGACAGTAGTTGACAAAGGAGGCCTGCAGTACAAGCGGAGGTGCTGAACCTGCTGGAAAGTGGCTGTGATTTGTACTGGAACTCTATTACCTCTAGTCTGTACAAGATAAAGAGAGATTTAAGTGGGAGCAAAGGATTCTTGGAAGAGTTATCAACCCAAGAGGGAGTGCTGTAGTGTTTATATTGTCTTCCATGTGGGTTGCAAACAATTTCTCTGAAAGATTGGAGAACTTTTCAGGAGGAAAAATACTTCTCTGTCTGAAAGTCTGCTGGGTTGTGGAAAATAGGCCTCCCTAGGATGCTGTCTGAGTGGAGTGTTAGAGAATTCTTGGAAAAGTGTGATTTGGGTCCCCTGGAATTACTGATGGCCCAGAGACTGGGGGCAGCTGCTGCTTTACTGGGGAGGTGTAAAGGTAAGCGATATATAAAATAGCCATACAGTGGAAGAGCCAGGACACACAACATCCTCTGTGTGTCCAGTGATGTTGAATTAAAGGTGTTTCCTTCGGGCCAGCCAAACACTTTAGAGGGTAGACAGGCTTGAAAGAAACTTACCAAAGAGAATTGCCTGCTGGGCAGAAGCAACCTCAAAGTTATACCAGTGACATAGGAGCTGAGGACTTCTTAGAGGTAAACTGAAGAATGTCTCTTCTGCACCAGAGAATGTTACAGAGGGAGGTTCTGTCAAAGAAAACCAGAGATGACAGTAGTTAAAATGGTAAAAATGGATTTCATCCAGGAACCATTGCAATAGGGGAAAGGAGCCCTCACCTCAGTGTACAACTGGGCTCAGTTCTGAGTACAGCAAGGACAATTGGAAATTTATAGCCAACAGGCAGAATGAGGTGGGGGTGATCAGTGGAGGGAAAATACTAAGAGGAGACATCAAGGATAGGGAGATTCTTGCTAAACCAACTTAATAGGATTCTTGCTGAGGGCAAGCCAGGGTGGTCAGATAGCAAGGACAGGAAATTCTCTAAACTGACTTAGCAGGATTCTTGCTAAAACTGGACTATGCAGTCCCAGTAAGGGTGGGAGCCAAGGTCAAGGCCCATTTGAGAAGAATGATCAGAGGAGTCTGACTGCAGTTTGGTCAAGGAGAGAGTATTGCAGAATTCTCAAAATGCCCCACATGAGAGAGGCAACAGTAGATACTGCCAATGACTGAGGATGTTTGATAGCTGAGAGAAAACTACAAACAGCACCTAGCCTATGTAATATTAACTTTGCCTCTTTACTTCTCACTTTTCCACCTTTATTCGCATCTTCTGGTAAGCAGAATAATGGCTTCCCAAAGATATCAAATCTTAAACCCTGGAACTTGTCCTATAAGTGTTACCTTATAAGGGAAAAAGAATCTTTACAGGGATGATTAAATTAAGGGTCTTGTGATGGGGGAGGTCATTCTGGATATCCAGGTGGACCCTAATTGCAATTACACGTATCCTTATAAGAGGGAGGCAGACAGAGATTTGAACACACATACAGAAGGAATAGCCCTTATGAAGCAGACCAGAGAGATTTGAAGATGCTGGCCTCAAATATTGGACTGATGTCACCACAAGCCAAGGTATGCCAGAAGCCACCAGAGCTAGAAGAGGCAAAGAATGGCTTCTCCCCTAGAGCCTCTTTAGAGAGCATGGCTCTGCTGACCCTTTGTGATATTGATGTTTGATTTTGATCTTCCGATCTCCAGAACTATAATGTAATAAATATGTGTCCTTTTAAAGCACTAAGCTTGTAGAAATCTATTACAGGATCAATAGGGAACTAACACATATACCATCACACAGTACTATAATAATTTGTTTGTGCAGTAGTGAGAACACAGATAACAGGACAGTTGACTCTACCTGAAGGAAACAAGGAAGACTATGGTGACTTTTGAAGTGTGAATTAAAGGATTAGTAAAAGTCTTTCAAACCTGAGATGGGGTGTGCCTTCTGAGTAGAATAGCTAACATGAGCAAAATGGTACTGAGGTTTTTAAAGTACATGACTGTACTTGGAATGGCTGGTATAAATAAACATGTATGATGCTTGGAAGGAAATGATGAATATTAAAGCTGGAAAAAGTAAGGTGGGGCCAGACCATGCGATTTTGTATGACTGCTGAAATGTTCTTCATTTACTCTATATGCATGATTTTAAGGATTTTAAGCAGGGGAGTGATTGGAACAGCAGTGTAGGCAGACCTTTTAAGAGGATATTGTAGAGGCAAGACAGAAAAAGGTGGTCAAGTGGACATTTGTATCTAAATGCAATGTTATTCATTCTCTGGAATGGATTTGAATAAGGATGACTTAACAACTTTATAAATAATGGAGAAACAGTAAGGGCATTGCCTGTTTAAAATGGAAAAAAAATAAGGAAATAAGGATGTACTGTCATTATTTTTTTGTAAAATTGCATTTGATGTTTCTGCCAATGCCATGAAAGGAAAGACAACACTTATTTTCAGATTTGATTGTATTCTTAGACTATTCAATGAGGTCATAAAAAATTAGAGATTATAATTTTAACAATGTGGCTAGATACAAGGTAAATCTGAACATTAGTAGTACTCCCATATACTACTTATAACCAGCTCCAAAATGCAATGAAAATGATTTATATAGGTCCCTGTCTGCATACTACTTACTAGAATAACTCTCAGAGTTATAGTAGTCAGGATAAGCTAGGTTTTGCTGCAGTAGCAACCCTAAAATCTTAGTGGCATACGTGTCAGTGGTTTGCTACACATGCATTATGGCTGCTCTGGGACCCAGACTGATTGATTATCTGCTCTCTGGAACATTGCCAGTTTCCATGGCCGATGAGAAGTGAGAGTGAGGAATTGCATACTGGCTTTTAAAACCTATTCTCTGACAGCAACATGTCTCTTTTATTCATATTCTCTTGGTTAAAGAAAAAAGTCAATCACTTGGACTTACTTAATTTTCCAGGGGCCAAGGACGTACAAAACTACCATGTGCTTGGGAAAAGAACTGGAAATATTTGATGGGTAGCACTAATGATTATGGTAGTATTTTTTTTTAACAACTGATTATCAATTTATTAAAAATGTTGATTTAAGCATCTGCACTGGTGACTTCAGCCTCGACTCCTGGCTCAATACTGATGGAAGTGATCTGCTTGACAATCTCAGAAGGACTGTGCAGGTCAATGAGTCCCTTGTGGATCCTCATCTGGAAAAAATCCCAAGTCTTAGAACCGTCACGACAAGGAGTTTTCCTTGTAGTTATTCTCAGAGTCTTGGTAGGCATCTGAACTGGTCCTTTTCGCTTTGAGATTCTTTTCCTCCGCACCTCTGATCAGGTCAGCACATCCCTTCTCCAAAGACTTCACGTTGTGGCTGGTGAGGGTGATTCTAATGCGGTGAATCGCCACCTCGGGCTCCACTGGAGTCTTTCTGTTATCTTTAAAAGCCATGGATGGCTGTGGCACAGCTTCCTGACTGACTTGTTCCTTGGCAAGAGCGAACAGCGGTAGGTAAGTTAGGAGCAGGAGTGGGTGGCCCGAGGTTCCGCTGCAGCGGCGACCCTGTCTTCCTCCAAGTGCTATGGTAGTATTTAAATATAAAAGTCAGGACCAAGGAAAAAAATGTACGTGATTATAAAAGTATAATCCTTGAAATATATCAAAAGCATAGATAACAGCTCTAACAATGGAACAGAAGTGTTTAGATCAGTATGAAAAGGTTAGTATCTAATCTTCACTGTACATAAAAATCAGATTCAAATACATTAAACAAACAAATTTCAGGACCGAAATAGAATAAAATGGCCAAAGGATAGGAACAGGTAATTCTCAAAAGATGAAATAGAATAGGAAAATATATTTAAGGTTGAGAGTTCAAGTATTATCTACTCTATTTAAATTAAGGGATAATTTAAAAAAAACACCTACAGTCAGTGAGTTTATGGAGAAATGGTTAATCAGATATTGGTGATGGGATTATAAATATAGTCCCTTTGCAAAAAACAATTTAGATATTGTATCAAGAGCCATAAGAATATTCATACCCTTTAAGAATCTCTCTCTAGGAATTTACTCCAGTTAACACATTTTTGACCAGAAATGTATTAAGGCCACAGGCGTTAGTCTCTACAAAAATCCCCTGGTCAATAATGGGTTAAAAAGAAGAAATGTTAAATGAGTTAAAGGAAGTATTTTGTTGTAGTGAGGAAAAATCCATCCATTTATTCTTTTTTTTTTAAGTTATCCTTTTTCTTGGTTTGTTTCTTAAAATTATTATATAAGTTTAAGGTGTACAGCATTGTAATTCAACATCTGTATACACTACAAACCAGGAGTCTAGTTATAATCTATCACCATACACTTGACCCCCTTCACCCCTTGCTCACCTCCCCCCAATCTCCTTCTCTTAGGTAAACACTAATCTCTTCTCTGTATCTATGAGTTTTTTTGTTTTATTTTGTTTTATTTTTCTAGATTCCACACGCGAGTGAAATCGTACAGTATTTGTCTTTCTCCTGACTTATTTTACTTGGCATAATACCCTCAAGGTCTATACATGTTGTTGCAAATGTCAGGATTTCATTCTTTTTAATGGCTGAGTAGTATTCCATTGTGTACGAATATACCACATCTTCTTCATCCCTTTATCCATCGATGGACACCTAGGTTGTTTCCATGTCTCAGCTATTGTAAATAATGCTGCAGTGAACATAAGAGTGCAGATGTCTTTTTGAATTAGTGTTTTTGTGTTCTTTGGATAAATACCCAGAAGTGAAATAGCTAGGTCATATGGTAGTTCTATTCTTAATTTTTTGAGGAATCCCCATACTATTTTCCATAGTGACTATTCCAATTTACAGTCCCACCAACAGTGTACAAGGGTTCCCTTTTTTTCACATCCTCTCCAACATCTGTTATATCTTGTCGTTTTAATAATAGCCATTCTAAGAGGAAATGTAAAAGGGAAGAATATAAAATATATGAATACTGTGATTACAGACTAAAGATATATAAATATTTGGGCAAATAAAGATTGTATAGCAGTATTGAAGGAAATTTGCAAAATTAGGTTAAATTAAAAAATAACACTTCTTCCTAAAAACACATACTCTAGTCTAATAGTGAAAAAAACCCCTGACAAATCCCAGTTGAGGGTCATTCTACAAAGTATCTGACTAGTTCTCAAAACTGTCAAAGTCATCAAAAATAAGTTTGAGGAATTGTCATAGCGAAGAAGAGCCTGGGGAGCCATGACCATTTAAATGTAATGCGATACCCTGGATGGAATCCTGGAACAGAAAAAGGACATTACCTAAAAACTAAGGCAATCTGAATAAAGTATAGATCTCAGTTAATAATGTATTAATATTGATTGAATAACAACAAATGTACCATACTAATGTTAGATGTTAATAATAGTGAAAACTGGGTGTGTGGAATATGGGAACTGTGTACTGGTTTTGTAAATCTTAAACTATCCTAAATAAAAATAATCCTAAAAATAAAGTTTTTTCTTTTCTTTCTTTTTTTTTTTTTTAAGGAGAGGGAGAAAAATATACATATAGGCATTTGTTCATCAAATGTCTGTGGAAGGAAAAAAAGTGTGCCAGATTTATGTACATTGTTACAAGTATGTATATACATATAGATTAATACTAGAAGGAAATGAAGTGAAACCAGTTTTTAGTGAAGCTAGAAGGTGATGAACATTTTCCTAGTCTAAAATTTGTTGGAAGCAAGCAAAGTGACTTTGATAGTTTGGATTGAGACAGTGGTGGTCCTACAGCATAAAGAGAACCTACCTATGCCTCAAGCTGGCCTCTCTTTTTTAAAAGCAAAAATCACATACTGTTAGCCAGGGATTGGGGACCACAGCAGAGCATATAATATAGCAGAGACTTCTTACTTACTGAAAAAATTGATTTGAAATCTTTCCATTATATCACCAAATCATTTTTGTCCAATCTTCCCTTAAAGAGGGTACATCAAATAGATTAGTAAGAAATTCTGTCTTGAGTGTAGTGCCCTTTGCTGACACTATTAATTAAATACGTTTTAAAAGAAAGTTATTTTATAATTTTGTAGTGGCTACTGCTTTTCCTTATCTTTCATTGTTCATTTAGTTATATGTTTAATGCTTATGCTGTCCTCTCATTATATATTCCTTTTTAAAAATCCTTATGGTGTTCCTAGAATTTAGTTCATTACTACCTAGGTTTTAAGAAGGTCTCACATTTGGCTCATCAGTTTTGGCTAGGACTTAAAAATGAGTCAATTATGTATAGAGACTTTTTTTCTTTCTTTTTGTCAACAACACTTTATATTGTTTTAGTTTCATCATATACATTTAATGGAATTAAATTTGAGAAGCTCAAAATTATATAATTAAATACAATTAGCTTCTTGATTTAGAGTCCAACCTGTTAGAATGATACCTGACAGCAGACATTTGCACAGTGCAAGTTACAGGCATATGGTTAAGCCCTACTGGTTTGCTAATTCACCTGTGTATATTTATGGGTTAATGCACCAAAGGCAGGCAGGTAACATGTGTCTTGTAGGTAACATGTATGTGCCCTAGGATTTTATTGAATTGACTTTGTGCTCTCTCTCTCTCTGTTTGGAAATGCATTTATATTGAGAATTACGGCATCTTTTCATACCTATATTTGCCATTGTATTTTGCCCTCTTTGAATTATCTTCATATTCTTTGCCCATTTTTCAATGTGTTATTACTCATGCTTTTCTCAGAGCTTTTTTTTTTTTTAAACATTAGGACTGTTATTACTTATATTCTTATATTTAAATCTTTGACCTGACTGGAAGTTATCTAATATAAGGAGTGAGATGGCAATCTTATAGGAAGAGTCCTTGACTGAGGCCTGGTCCTGCCAGGTAGTCACTTCTCTAGGAAGCCTGGGAAATTGATCTTCACTCTAACTGGTCTTTCATTAAACATTCAGGTAAGTCCTAGAGCTGTTTTGAACAAGTTACTTAGACCTGGTGAGCACCAGACATACGGTCAGAGTCTCCAGAACAGTCAGGAGAGTCCATAGTGGCACAAAGGCTCCCCAGAACAGGAGGGTGCATGCTTCTCTCACCAGGAGAATAGTATAGGCATCTACCTGTATGTTCTCATGGGATGTGTTGCTGACCTGGGAAGCTTCCACCTGGGAGCATGCTGCTCTGAATTCTGCTTTGTGTGGCCCTGCTTTTTCAGACAAGTTTCAGCATCATATGCCATTAAAGAAACTATATCCTTGGCTGTATTTGTTAGCGTCTTTCTACCAAGCACATCACTCTTCTGTGTTGGAGCCTGTTGAATTTTTTTTTTATCCCAGATGGCTAGCCAGTTATCCATTTATACCATTTACTGAATAATATGTCTTTCCCTCCTGATTCTAATTCTCATTCTTCAAGCTCTATTCCACTACCCTATTTATCACTGCAGTACTCCTATTTTTTCTTTAGTTTGCTTTCTGATGTATTGTAATTAATGGCAGGGCAAGTCCCTGCCCTTACCCTTCTTTCTGAATATTCCTGAACTTACTCTTGCATGTTTGTTCTTTCAGATATACTCTACCATAGAACCGATTCTTGGAGCACCTTTTCTTATAGAGCTCTTATTAAACATCTATATTTGGTTGGTAATAAAGTACTGTGCCATAGAGCAGGGGTCCCCAACCTTTTTGTCACCGGGGACCGGTTTCGTGGAAGACAGTTTTTCCATGGCCTGGTGGGGGGATGGTTCAGGCAGTAATGCAGTGATGGGGGTGGCAGATGGAGCTTCACTCCCTCGCCCACCGCTCTCCACCTCCTGTGTGGCCCAGTTCCGTAGCAGTCCGCAGCCCGGGGCTTGGAGACCCCTGCCATAGAGGATTCTTTGATCAGTGCTGCCTCCCTCTTTTTTTTTTTTTTTTTTTTTTGCGGTACGCGGGCCTCTCACTGTTGTGGCCTCTCCCGTTGCGGAGCACAGGCTCCGGATGCGCAGGCTCAGCGGCCACGGCTCACGGGCCCAGCCGCTCCGCGGCATGTGGGATCTTCCCGGACCGGGTCACGAACCCGTGTCCCCTGCATCGGCAGGCGGACTCTCAACCACTGCGCCACCAGGGAACCCCCCTTTTTGTTTTAAATGAATATAAACTAAAGATTAATAGGTCTAGTATTTTTTAAAAGTTAACTAGATTGTATTAACTAGATTGCACACAGACACTTGCTCACTAGTTTACTGGTTATATAATTCCATCCAGGCATGTGAATAAACACGTATTATAAACACGCATCTTGATATGCCATCCAGAGTTTGCCTGTATCTGCCGTATAAGTTTGAGTTTTATCGTATTGATTTCTCTTAGCAGCAGTGTATGGCAGCTGAGCTTGTCCCAGCTCTTCTCCTTCCTGTCTGCTACTTGAGCAGCAGGTTTTGGAGGTGCTTTCTCTCCTTCTAGTTCTCTTCAGCTCCTAGGGCTATAAAAACCTTTGGCTGTCAATTTAGGTACCTTAAGGATCCTTCCAGTGGCTGTAATTTCTTTATTCCAATATATAAAATCATTGTATGTTAGCCTTAGAAGGGATCTTGGAGGACTTCTAATCTAGTGGTTTTTAAACTTTTAAAAAGGAGCTAAATCTTTTTTTTTTTATTATTAAAGAAATATTATGTAAAGCCCCAGTATCTAAAAAAGAGGCTAAATAACAAAGTGCTTTGTTTAAGAAGGGAGTGAATTGAGTGGAGCTGAAACTATCAAGCTCTTTGATGCCCTGATGTTGGTCCTTGAGGCACCTGGGTAGAACTCTAAGCTGATCTTATTCATCCTCCTCTTTTTACAGATGAGGGACCTGAATCCTACCATAGTTAATTGCCTTGCCGGGTTGTAGCCTAGGTAAGAGAATGGCAGACTTTCAATTCATTAGCCTCTCAGTCAAGGACTTTTTCTATTATACCCTGCTGCTTCTAATGGAATTACTGCATTCTTAAAAGTTACAATGACCTACGTATGTATTTTTTAATTAGTATTACTTTCCTTGGCAGAGATATCAATTAAATTGCATCTTGATTCCCATTAAAATCAAGGAAAAATTATAGGATTTTAGTGTCATTAAATATTTATATGTTGAAAATTTATCTGATGTATAATAGCAAATTTATAATTAAAAAATTAATATAATCTATACATTTATAGGATATATTTATTTACATTAACACGCTATTTTTTATTTTATGTTTTTAAAGTTTAAAAATCACAACTGTTATCCCTAGGCCTAGTGATAGTGGTGGTTATCTTGATAGAGAGTGTTGTCATTTGTCAGATTGGCAGGGTACTAGTTCTAGAGGTGAATCAGTTTCCAATGTGATTAAAAGTGAGAAAAAGAATTTAAGCCCGTGTTATTAATTTTTTTTTTTTTGCGGTACGCGGGCCTCTCACTGTTGTGGCCTCTCCTGTTGCGGAACACAGGCTCCGGACGTGCAGGCTCAGCGGCCGTGGCTCACGGGCCCAGCCGCTCCGCGGCATGTGGGATCTTCCCGGACCAGGGCACGAACCCGTGTCCCCTACATCGGCAGGCGGACTCTCAACCACTGCGCTACCAGGGAAGCCCCGTGTTATTAATTAAAAAAAAAAAATAGTACAACAGGTTGGAGATTTGCTTAAACACCATTTCCTCTACCTTTTTAGTGGGAATAACTGTACCTCTTGAAAATTACTCTAAGGATATATGTAAAGCCATCTTTTAAAAAAATCATATTTCCTTTACTAAAAAGTAGAAGTAAACAAATAAAAACCATATAATTGTGATAAAACAAATGCATTTAATTTTTAAATGTTACTGGAAAAAAAGTCTGATTTCTAGTACATTGGAAGATCACATTTGGCACTGTCAGTGGGGCAAAATGGACGGTAGATAAACTGAGAATACAATTTAATCATTATATATAATAGGTCTCTGGGGATAAAAATAAAACTAAAATCACATGAAAGCATTACAGTAGTAAGCTTTAAAAAGAGATTTTTTTTTTATTTAATGAATATTTGTTATTTGCCTCTAAAAGCAACCTATTTGTCCTTAGTAAAAAATAATAGCAGTTTGCCCTAGCAGATTTTTACATTGAAATAGTTTTTAAAGTTATATTATTACTTTTTGGCCCTCATGTTATCTTTATTTAAGTTTTAACTTAGCTCTTGCTTCTAATCTTTGACTTATGTTTCTTATCTACTTTGTCCTTCCATTTTGGACTATAAAGACCTTGAGGGCAAGAGACCATATTTGGTATTTGCATATTGGTTTGCAGTACTGCTTCAAGCCACAGTGGAGCCTGACACAAAAGGAAAATGAGCAATACTAGTGCTGTCTATATTTTAAATCTTTATGTTTAGGATTTGTTTTGTTTTGATTTTTAAAAGATTTAAAAAATCTTGATTATTGAGTTTTTTGGCACTCTCTTAAACTTTGCACTAGCTTTATCCTGTCCTGGCTTGGGGTCCCAGTACATTGTAGAGGACTTTGTTTATTGCAGACTTTCAGTACATGTTTTGTTGGACATTTTATTCCATTCTGCTTGTAAACTATGGCCAGGTTTTTATTTTCCTTCAGATGTCTTATGGACCTATAGAAAAAGTTAGAATTGAAAGTTTAAAAGGTTATTTTCCTTATGGTAGGGGAGAATAATATCAGAAAAAATTTAGAAAAAAAGGAAGTGCTACTGATCTGAGAAATGTCTTTCTTTTAACTTGCTCCACTGAATATAGAGCATAGAGAAGTTGAGAACTGGAGTTCAGTGGAGAAATTAAATAGAACAGTTTTAAAAAATTAAATTGGGTAAGTCTTATGTATTGGTTAGCTTCATCAATTATTCAGAGTGTTGTATACACCCAATATACTATACCTGCTTGTGTTCATATTTAACCAGTTCTATTTTTTTTTTTTTTTTTTTTGGTTTTGGGGCCCTTCCACCCTGTGGCCTCTCCCGCTGCGGAGCACAGGCTCAGCGGCCATGGCTCATGGGCCCAGCTGCCCCGCGGCATATGGGATCCTCCCGGACCGGGGCCCGAACCCGTGTCCCCTACATCGTTAGGCGGACTCTCAACCACTGCGCCACCAGGGAAGCCCAACCAGTTCTATTTTAATGGAGTCCAAGAACAATCTCTCAAAAAAATCACTTAGTAAATTATATGCAGTATGTGTAACATGTGAATCTCGGTTTAAGACTGATGTCTATTTTCTTTCTTCTGCAAATGTGGATTTATGATTATTACGGTGGTATTTTAATATTGGTGGTGGCATTTTCATAAGGAAAGGTTATATACTAAGCTGAATTTGCTTTTGTGAAACTTTTAAATTCCCTATTGTTGAAAATATTCAGTAATATTGTTGATAGTTTTCTAAATGTATGGTTCAAACCAATCAGTATTGGAATTTTCCACATAGATTAAATGGCTAGAGTGAGCTAAAGATAATAGACTTTTTTCTCCAATGAAATACCATAAATTTGTATTATTAAATATCAGTGGCTAAGAGAGAATGAATTGTTGTAAGGATTTAATTCTCTCCAAATATCTTGTTATGCCTTATCCTTTCATTTATGTGTGTGTGCCTGTAAGAGAAAAATATCAGAATCATAGAAATTTGAACGGATGGTATTAGAACCAAACATGCTCAAATTTTCTGTTTTCATATAAAAGAAGTAATTGTATCTTAGTGCTATATTGAGGAAGCTGACTATGCATAACAAATTTTGTATTTTAAATAGAAAATTGCACATAGCATATAAGTTTTAAATGGATGTAATATTCTATAAAGCTGTTTAATTAAATTTTTATATAAACATTAGTTTCTTTAAGGGTGTTGACATTTTTAGAACTACTCAAGCAGATTTATATTTTATTAGAATGCCCTGTTGTTCGTTATTCACCTAATAGTAGATGCCTTAACAAGCCCTCAGCATGAAGGAGTATAAGAAAAGGTGATATCTGAGAATAATACACCTGGGTTCCTTTTTTAGGACCTTAGTCTTTATTTGGCATGTGATGAAAGTTTTGAAGTAGAGTGTTAGAGCTAGGGGGTTATGCTGGAACAGTAGAAAAATTGGTCTGAGAGAATGAGAGTTGATTTGATGAAGAAGTAGAATTCTGTGGAGCTAAAGATGAATTTCAGTTACTGATTTGTCACTGATTTACAGTTTTGTAGCTTTTCTGTTTTGAGACTGTGTGTAAGGGGTAGATCTGTTTGAACATGCTTTTTCTCCAAAGGGTACAGACTTCAGCATAAGGTTAAACTTAATCTTTTAAATAACAAACATCAGCACAAAAGCAATAGTAAAATACTGAAATATTTTCATACTTCATCTCTCAATTCTTATCTCTATGTAATTTTTTTTCTTCAACAGGAAATCAAACCTCAAAGCCATTATAGCCATGGATATGGTGAACCCCTTGGACGGAAAACTCATATTGATGATTACAGCACGTGGGACATAGTTAAGGCTACACAGTAAGTTTTTTGTTGCAGTTGTTTTCTTCTTTGACATCTGTATTTTAAGGGAAATTTACATTTCTTTCTCTTTTTGATATTCTCTATTTGATAATTCTGTACTTGGTGAGACATTGTTTTCATACTTTCCTTTAGTTCTTTGTACAGATTTAAAATAGCTGATTTAAAGTCTTTGTCTAGTAAGTCCAATGTCTGCGATTCTTCAGGAACAGTTTCTATTAATTGCTACCCCCTGCTCCCCATGGGTTATACTTTTTTGCTCTTCTGCATGTCTTATAATTTTTTTGTTGAAAACTGGACTGTTCAAATAATGTAACATGGCAGTTCTGGGTATCAGGTTCTGCAGAGTTTGTTGTTGTTTGTAACATTTCTGAACTAATTCTATAAAGTCTGTATCTTTGTCATGTGTGCCCAGTGAAGTCTCTACTTGGTTAGTTAGTGGTCAGAGACTTCTTAAATCCCTAGAACCAGTAAGTCTTGATCTTTGTCAAGGAACTCTTTGTGCAAGTGCAAGTTGAGACACTCAGCACTCAGCCAGGCAGCTTACAGCTCTGCCTTAGCCTTCACTTTCTGCTTGCAAAGAACCTCAAGGTCAATCAGAAGTGAGAGCTTAGGGCCTTCTCCAGTCTTTGTTGAACATGTGCATGGCCTTCTAGCTTCCCAAGAATATGTCTGAGCTTTTCAAGCCCCTGTGGATATCTCATTCCTCAGCTTTTGCTTAAGCTTTTTGATTTGTCTGTTGTTTGTCCCAACTGCTTTCCATCCTCTCAAACAACTGTTATGTTAAAACATTTGACAAACATCCCAGAAAGGAGGTTTTAATGAGTTTGGGTGAGGTCTAATAGATAAGCCTTTCAAGTAGACTCTTCCAGCGAACCACCATATAGGTGAAATAATGACTCCTCTTTGAGAATTAGGCTTTGAAGGAACTCCATTCCTATTCTGCTCACTCTGCTATCAGTACCAGGAATACAACTTATTTTTCAATGCTGCTGGGGAGCAGAGGATGGGACTGTGGTATTTTAAAACACCACAGTCCTCTGTTCTTCCTGAAATTCAGCTGTTTTTCTTGACTAAAGATCCCTTGGATTGCTGAAAGCCTTTTGTTAACTTTTCCAGAGTTCTGAAAACGTTGATACTGCCAGTTTTTTCATTACTTTTGTGGAGAGGCAAACTTTTGGAAGTCCTTAGTCCACTGTCACCCTACTTTCCTGAATGTTGTATGTAGTCAAAAATCAAAGCACATTGTCCCAACTATATTTAGCAAACAAATTATACTGCTCTACATTCGTTTTTCCTTTTGAGACTTTGCTCCTATTAATATATTCTTTCTCTCCTTTGTCATTAATGTGTCTCACCCTAATGCATGATTTCCATCAGCAAATACACTGCAGCATCTTTCATGTTAAGAAAAAAAACAACCACCTTTCTTTATTCCTCAAATACCCTTCTAATTATGCTTTTTCTTGAAAAGTATCTATGTGTGCTGTCTGTAATTTCTACCTTTTAAAACATTTATTTAAATTTTAAAACATTTCAATCCTACAGATAAGTATAGAGAAGAATATAACTGTCAGATTAAGCAAATGCTAACATTTTGCTGTAATTGCTGCAGGTTGCTCAGCATGCTCTTTTCCTTATCTCCTCGAGGAAACCTCTCTTGAAATTGCTGTGAATCATTCTCATGAACATTCCTGTACATGTCTACAAATATCTGTAAACAAAATATGCTATTGTAATGTATGCTTAACATTTACATAAGTTGTATTCTACACTACATATCCTTTTGCAGTTTGCCTTTTAAAAACAAACAAAAAAACTATATAGCTTTTGTGATTTATCAGTGTTGGTAAATTAGGACCTAATCTGTCCTGTTTAACTGCTTTGTAGTATTCTATCATTCCTTATTGAGGTATACTTTAAATCGTTTCTACTATTTCATTATTTCAAGCATCGCATCAGTGAATGTCTCACTTACCTGTTCCCCTGTGCACATAAACAAAAGTTCTTCTAGGGTAGACAACTCAAGTGGAACTTCTGGCTTGTTCAGTGTGTTCTTTTTCAGCTTTACCAGTTCTTGCCAAATGGTTTTCCAAAGTGGCTGTGCCAATTTATACCCCCATCTGCAGGAAATGAGTTCTTTTTCCACTGCATTTTTGCTCAGTTCTAGTTTTGTCACACTTACTAGTCATTGTCAGTTTGATAGCTGTGAAATGGTTTTTCTCTCTTTTGATTGGCCTTTCTCTGATTACAAATGATATTGAATATATTTTCTATGTTTATTGGCCATTTGGGTTTCTTCCTGTGTGAATTAACCATTTTAAATATACCTATTTTGAGTTCTTTTGTCTTTCTATAATTAGTTTGTAAAAGTTCTTTATGTATTTTGATGGAGTCTGCAAAGAAGTTAGTGAGACCTGTGTCCCTTTAATGTCCTCCAAGAGTCCCATCTGCCATTCTCCCAGCCCCTTCCCGCCCCTAGTCATGCAGCTCATGATTAAGTACTCCTCTTCAGTGTATCCAAACTCATATTTTTTTCCTGTAACAATGTGCTGGACCTTCTCTGGAAACCTGCACTTCCAGAAAGGCTCTGTTATCTGTGGTGACTGTGAAAGACAGTGGGGACTGGGGCTACCAGATGGTGGCTGAGAGGGGATGGAGCCAGTTCGTGGGCCACTGCAGGGTCCACAGCTAGGAATAGGTCTGTATGCCTGGTACCCAATGCATGGGTGGGTGAGACTCTCCCAGCTCTCTTGGCCGATGGTGCTGGATCCCATAGTGCCCACAGAGGTCCATGGATAGAGGCTGAATTATTATTGTTGGAGGGGGCACAAAACGATGAATGTCTTCTTCCACCATGATGGTGATGTCACTCTGCGGTCCATTTCTAAATACTCTTTTTTTCTTCCATTTAATCTTGTATAGTACCACATTGTTTTAATTATTTCGTAGTCTTCAAAATTGTCTCAGCTATTCTTGGTCTTTTACTCTCACAAATGAATTTTAGGGCTCTACTTGGGACATTCATGAGATATTCATTTGGGGTTTTAATTAGAATTTCATTAAATTTGCAGATAATTTTGGGGGAAATTAGGGTATATATTTCTTTAGGTCTTACTTTAACGTCTTTCATTAATTAACCTTATTTACAGTAAGAGTAGTATAATTAAATATGCTTCCTCATTATTATTTTAGATAGTTTAATATTTTATGTTACAGTGGTATGGAAATCTGATCCTAAATTTATTTTATTTAGATACTTTGTTTTCATGATTTTTTGGCTGAAAAAAAGATAAATCTCACAAAGATACATGATTCCCTAATGGAAGAATTACAACACATGCTGCATTTATTAAGTTACAGTAATTACTTTTCAGTACTATTCACTAAGTAAAGATTTTACTAAACTTTACCTTGTAAATGTACATTTTCTGATGATAGTTCTTGCAAACTAATCAAGTTTTGACATTTTTGTAATTACAGCAAATGCGTTCACACATGTTAGAAAATTGTTTTAGTGTGCCCACATAAGAATGTTTTTACAGTTGTTGTATAAGATCTTTCAGAAACTATATTGTATAATGATAGAAACATTCTCCCGTTGCGGAGCACAGGCTCCGGATGCGCAGGCTCAGCGGCCATGGCTCACAGACCCAGCTGGTCCGCGGCACGTGGGATCTTCCCAGACCGGGGCGCGAACCCGTGTCCCCTGCATCGGCAGGCGGACTCTCAACCACTACGCCACCAGTGAAGCCCCAAACATACAATTTAAAAAAAATATTCTCTTTATAGTAGGTGTTTTTCTGAAATGAAAGTAGTTAAGTTTCTCACTGTGTCTGAAATAACCTCTTTGCCTTGAAGGGGAACAGACTGTCTTTACCTTTCTTAAGAATACAGTGGACCACTGAACAGCACAAGTTTGAACAGCTTGGATACACTTAAATGCGAATTTTTTTCAACAAATACATACTATAGTATTAAACAGTCTACAGTTGGTCTAATCCACAGATGCGGAACTGCAGATATGGAGGGCCAGCCGTAAAGTTTTATGTGGATTTTTGACTGCGGGAGGGTTGGCGCCCGTAACCCCCATGTTGTCCAAGGGTCAACTGTATATGGTTGATAGCATACCAGTCACAGTTCTTTGCCATCGCTACCTATGCTCCGCTCCCCAAAAAAGCCAGCAGATTTGAAACACTTGTCTTTTTTGTTAAAAGGAAAATGCTTATTCACTTTTAAATGTTAGGAAAGTAACCAGCGATTCTCAGTATAGTTAAAAAGATTTTTATCATCACTTGTCTCATTCAAAGTGTGAGGTAGATTCTGCTCTTTAAGGTAATATGCCTAGTTCACTTAACTGGGCACATGTAAATAATTTTCTGACAAAGAACAAAGAGCTGAAGGAACTTCTGTCATCTCCTGTGAATTTTGGAACTCTTGCTCTTCCCTTAGGTTGATTTACCTTGTGCGTGCGTGTGTGTGTGTGTGTGTGTGTGTGTATGTGTACACATGTAGTACAGAGCCATTGCAGGGCAGCATTGAAGGCTGTATTAAATATTAGTGCAGCTTAATTTCTTTCTCTATTAGCTAAGACACGAATACAGTTTTAATATTGGCTTCTAATGTTCCTTTATTAGGCTACCTTTCCCCCAACCTCACGCTGTGGTATGCCTCCCCATTTTGGAGACCACTTTAAGAAATTACAAATATAGTTAAAGCTCATTTAATTTGTTTTTGTGTCTCGTATTTCCAAGGATCCAGTATTTTGTTTAGGATGAAGTTGATGGTTTTTGAGGCTCCATGATGGATTCTTGGTGGTTTGTCGTACTGTTCTTTTCATTTTTGCTTATGCTTGAAAATTTCCATAATACAAAGTTTTAAAAAATATATATGCTGCCACAGAATGACCAAAAACAGAAAGGGAGGTAAAGGTCAAGCTCTCTGCGTGCACCTTTCTCCTTTATTAAGCATGAACGTCTTTCCTCGAATTCTCCCAGTAGACTTTCTCTTATGTCTCATTGGCTTGAACGCACAGGACTCCTGCACCTGCCCTGCTCCCACCCCTACACTTCCTTTCTTATTTGCCTTAGGAATTTTGAGGCTAAATTTGTAAATAAAGAATCCTGAGGTTGTAAGACATCCTTTTTTCTCAATGCTGTTCTAAATCATTGATAAACTCTTTGTTACTGCTTCTTTATGATTTAATATTTTTTAACATAGCTGTACGTATTTTTATAAGATGCCTTAAGTGTTTTGTAGAATAAGTGGTGATATTAAGAAAAACAAATAGCTGATAGACATTTTATTTATGTTATCCTTTTCTCTTCTACTTCATGAGTTATTACATTCTTATAGATGAAAAATGTTTAATTATAAAATGGGTTAGTAATGAAAACTGTTGGAATATTGATATCTTTAAAGTAACATTTTATATTGAGAAAGCCATTTTAATTTCCAGGTTTCAAAATGGAGCATTAGTTTCTTCTGGAAATGCTATTTTCATCTTTAAATTTCTTGTCAAATAGTGGTAACAATCACGTTTTCTTTCTTTTCAAGATATGGAATATATGAACGCTGCCGAGAATTGGTGGAAGCAGGTTATGATGTACGGCAACCAGACAAAGAAAATGTTACGCTCCTCCATTGGGCTGCCATCAATAACAGAATAGATTTAGTCAAGTAAGCATTTCTATATTTTTAAGTAATTAGTTATTACTATAAAATTATTAGAAATAATTATAAAATATATAATTTCTAAAATTCATAGCTTTTAAAATATAGATTCTGTGTACTTTTTTCCTGAAAAAAATTGTTTTTAACATATATCGAATGCTTATTATGTGACAGATACTATGCTGAGTGCTTTTCCATGTATATTTCCTTAAATCTTGAAGTAACCCTGTGTGAAAAATAACAATTTTTACTGCTGTCCTAATGATGTGGAAACTGAAGCATAAAGAGGTTAAATATGCTACCAGTGACATACAACTGATAACGGTTGGAGTCTGGACTTTAACTCAGGCAGTCTAACTTATAGCTTACATTCTAAATATGAATTCTACAGGTAAAAGCTACAAAAGGAAAGAGAAGTTAATAATAGCAGGTAATAATAAACTAATTTCACACCAGCATAAATGAAGAATACTTTATATACTCAGTATAAATTATTTTTATTACTTACTGTTCATCTGCTTGTTCAGTAATAATAAGAGGTGGTTAGATAAGCAGGAGTCACGATGATAAGGAAGTGTTAGTAAATCTGGCTAAAATAGTCTCTGGCAATTTGGATATAAGATTTTTAGATAGAGACATGAATCTGAAATGAACTGCTTGCAGGTGTGCCTTTTAAGTACAGCGTACAGAGTCTAGAGACAAATAGGATGTTAATATCAGGTAAAAGAATTTGCACTTAGAGTACTAAAGAAAGATTAAACAAGTAATAACTAACACATTGAAATTCATGAATCACTTTCTTCCAGAGAGCGTATTTCCATTTTATTTGCTCCTTTTTTCCCTTCTTGTATTTCTAACCTTTCCTCTGCCTGCAGTATGGGTCTCTTGATGTCTAAGTTCTGTTTTGTTTGTCAGAAAATGTTTTTATTTCATCTTCATTTGTGAAGGAAAGTTTCACATGGTATAGAAATCTAGGTTGGCCGCTCTTTTAATTTTATTTTTGTTTTTTACCCATTGAGAATGTCATCCCACTGTTTTCTGGCTTCTGTTACTATTGAGAAGTCAGTCTAAGTATTACACTTTTAAAGGCTTTTTTTTCTTTCTTTTTTCTGGCCGCTTTTAAGATTTTTTTTCTTTGTTTCTAGTTTTCTGCAGTTTCATGATGATGTTTCTAGGTGTGGATTTCTTTTATTTACCCTGAATAAGATTGCAAGAAATTCTTGATTCTGTGGATTAATGTTTTCATCAGTTCTGGAAAATCTCAGCCATTATTTCTTCAAACATTGCTTCTGCCCCATTCTCTTTTTGCTCTCCTGGAACGCCAGTTAAATGTATGTTTGACCTTTTCATTGTATGCTGTGTCTCTTATCCTCTCTTCTGTGTGTACTGTCCTTTTCTTCTCTGCTTCATTCTGGAAACTTCTGACTTCCAGTTCATTTATTCTCTATGTGTAATCTGCTGTTAAATCAATTCAATGAGTTCCAATTTTGTTTATGTTGTAGTTCTAGAATTTTAATTTTTTTTTAAACTTGCATTATTTGATTCATTTGTTGCTGTACTTTTCCATCTTGTCTTATACTTGAAAATATAGTTATTATATAATCTGTGTCTGAGAAGATAGCATTGGGAGTCTGTGTGGGTCTGTATCTGTTATATTATTCCTTTGTGTGCCTGCTATCTTCGAATGTATAATAGACATTATGCTTGAAAACTTATTTGTTGAATAATTTGAGGCCTAAGATGAGAAGATACCATTTGTTTCTGCTAAGCCCAACTTTAATTTAAGCCTTTAGATTTTCTGGATCACTCAGGTGGCTGAAGACCATGCTAGAGCCAGGTTTACTTCTGTTTCTTAATTACTCCTACAGTGCAGCTTTTTGGGGTCCCAGCCCTTATTTTGCTTTTGTCTGCTTAGCTTGCCTCTTGGCCAACTCTTCTGTATCAGCAAATTGTCTCTAGGGTAGATGGTGCCCAAACAGTTTTCTAATTTCTCCCAGTTTTAATCTCCTGAATCTTAGCCAGATAAATGCTCATAATCTTCTTAGGAAATATTTGCTTTTAGGAAATATTTCTTTATTTTGTTGAGCTTGTTTTTAGTTTTCTTTAATTGGAGGGTTGGTTCAAATTATCTAGCCTTCTGTAGTATCTGTATTTTTTTAAATTACTGTTACTTTAATCAAAATAGTACATAAACAATTTTTAAAAATCAAATAGTACTTAAAGACTTAGAATGGAAACAGCAGTC
>NW_020185339.1:7491052-7523654 GCF_003031525.2 Neophocaena asiaeorientalis asiaeorientalis | reverse complement strand
GTGTTCTGTACCTAAGAAGTAACTATCTTCAGTACTTTAGCTGTTTCTTTCAGTACTTACTCTTGTATATTACATTTTTATGTTGTTACTTTTATCTAGAAAGTTATTTTCTTTACACAAATGATAGCAAATGCTTTTCTGCTCTTTTCATTTAATTTATGTATCTTTAAATTTTTTCATCTCAGTGCAACTAGAGCTACATCATTCTTTTTAAAAAGCTGTATAATGTTTGATTGTATGGACTTAGTTTATTTAATGGTTTACCTATTGGTGGACATTTAGATTGATTCTAATGTTTTTACTATTTTATACAGTGTTGTAAATAATACCTTGTTCACATACCATTTTGCTTATGTTCTTATATATCTGTAGAATTCTTAGGAGAAGGAAAGTAAGGAGGATGAATTTTGAATTTTAATAAATATTGCCAATTTTTGTGCTGTTTCTTGATTTATCAGTTATTATATTTTGACTTTCTCTTTCGGGATAACTAGATGTCCTAGGACACCTCACCACTAATACTTCTTCCTCTGTCCTCTTTATAGTTTTAGTTAAATTACTATGCAAAGTTTAAATTGTTGTGCATATGTAAATTATCACTGATGAGCCCAGAAGTGTTCTATGATATCTGTTTTTTTCCTGTAGAATTTTTATTTTTGTCAGAAGTAATAGTTGCTTTCTTTTTTCATTTGTTTAACTTTATGTATATTGGAACTAATTGTTCCCATACTCATAGACAGAACTGTAAAACCCATCTGTGTATGCAAACAGTATCAAATAATTTATTGGTTCCTTTTTTGGTGGAGTAGGGAGGATGAAATCATTCCTGAATTTCTCCATCTTTCTGTTCCAGCCCAGACTGTTTGCTCTTGAGAGCTACGCACAACAATTGTCTTGAGACCTACCTTTGCAATCATTCTGGGAAATCCCTTTGCTCCAGTGTTAGTTTCAGTTTCCTGGATCTCAGGTTTTTCTCTCTGTTGGTTTACTCTCTGGTTTTAGTAGAGCTCGTTTTTCAGAAACTTTCTGAGAGAGAGAGGGTGCTTGGGAGGTAAATCTTTTGAAGTTACTATCTCTTCTGCCCTCAAACCTTATTGGTTGTTTGGCTGAGTGTAGACTTCTAGATTAAGCTTAGTTTTCTCAGAATTTTAAAGCATTACTTTATTATTTTTTTGCTTCAAGTGTTATAGTTAAGATATATTTGATCTCATTCTGTTGATCAAAAAATTCACATTTGTCTTGTGTTTAAAAATAAATAAGAAACTCTAAAATGAGAAATGCAGACAAAAAGTCTTGATATTGCCTGCCTTATGGATTGTTCCACCACTTATGGGCAAGTGAGGTTACAGAATAAAGTCACTAACTATAGAATGGGTTAATAACTACAGTGTCTGTGTATATTATGTCTTCAGAGGGGTAAACTTAATTTCTTTTTTTTAATTGGGGCATAGTTGCTTTACAACGTTGTGTTAGTTTCTGCTGTACAGCGAAGTGAATCAGCCTTATGTATACATATATCCCCTCTTTTTTGGATTTCCTTCCCATTTAGGTCACCATAGAGCATTGAGTAGAGTTCCCTGTGCTATATAGCATGTTCTCATTAGTTATCTATTTTGTATGTAGTACTGTATATATGTCAATCACAATCTCCCAATCAGGGGGGTAAACTTAATTTCTTACAATTCATAGTTTAGCAAGTTACTTTCCTAAAACAAATATAATGGTGAGTAAATGCAGTTTTCTATAGTAACTGGTATTTATAGCCTCAAGATTAATTTTTTACTTTTCAGTCTAGAATTACACCCTTCTTAGAAGCTACAGCATATTACTATTTCATGGATGCTGGCAGAAGATACATGACTCAGGTAGAGACCAAGGACTTTATTATTCATAGCACAGCAAATAGCATGAACATCATATTTGCATAGCTCCCTAGGTCCTGTGGGAGTGGCTTGATATGGTCGATGCAGCACAAACAGTGGATATTCATTGCTTTTATAGTACATGGGAAGCAAAGTCGCTCTTTGTCCCAGAGGGAGGCATTACCTCATCTCTCAAGGTTGCTTGATGCAAACAGAACTCAGAAATGGCCTGTGTAAAGAGTGGTCAGGGCCTTGCAGTCTTCTCATATACTCAGCAAGACATATGGGAGCCACCAGAGACCCATGGAGAAGTGTCCCTTGTAACAGTTATGTTCCCTCAGGACGTATTATAGGAGCTTGCTTCAAGCAAAGTTAGTTGGGTCACTTTTCATGCTGGTAAGATATTAAAGTAAGTATAATTTGGAAAGGAGGAGACCTTCACCTGGCCTGGATTTCTTATATTCCTAGTGTTTTCAAGTGGAAGTCTTTTAACTATTTCTTAGATTTTACCCTGATATAATGAAATAAAAAGGATTAGTGCAGGCTTTGGTCTTCAGCAGTCTCCTGTTACTTCAAGATTCTTTGTTAACAACAGCTAATAATGCTTGTAGTCTCTGATTTCAGTTTGATTTCAAGTCAAGGTGTTGTTAACGAATATGGGGCTTTGTTAAAAAATATGTAGCTTATAATTTCTGAGAGCACAGTGTGTGTGTGGCTTATTCTTCTTCCCTGGCGACATATAAGCTTTTATTCTTTATTCCCCACTTTGTGAAAGTTTACATTATTGTGCATTGATATGGTCCTTTTATAGCTATTGTGCTTTAGGGAGATGTTCTTAATTTATCTTGTAATCCTTCTTTTGAATTTCTAATTTTATCTATGGCATTTTCAATTTGAAGCATTCTCTCTTGATCTCTACCCCCCACCCCACTTTAAAAAAATGTTTTGTTCTTATGAGTATATTACCTTCTCTTATTTTTTGGAGGCTATTATTATAACTTTAGTTTTTTAAGTTCTTCTTCTCTATATATTGTCTATTTTGGGCTGCTTCTGTTTATTTTGGTCTCCTTCCATGTTTGAAGCTTTCCTCAACTATCTGGTCATGTTTGACCATTCATATTTAGGAGAGACATAACAAAGCTGATTGGAAGTTGTGGGACTTAGGAACCTCCCCAATGTCCTTTTAGCATGTAAACTTTCATTGCAACGTTTTCAGTGTCCCATGTGTTTCTGTGATGTTAATTCCTTGAGTCTTAAATTTCTCTAGAAAGATGCACTGAATACACCTTTTGGCAAATACTGAATGGTTGAATGTTAAAATCAACAGGAGCATGAGAAGTTTAGAGACACTAGAATGAATCTGAACTTTAATAGAAGAGTTTGAATTATCGCTATAATAATATTAAAAATTTAAGTAGTCACATTTTAAGATGACGGTGCACAAAGAAAACTAGTCTAGCTTTGTCAGCTGCTTGATTGCTTCCCTGTCACTAAAATGCCTATTGTGATGCTAAATAAACACTCACTTTCAGTGAGAATATAAGTTAGAAAACAACAGTTTTTCAGCAGCTTATATTGACTTTGAACCAGTGTTTCTGTTTACAGTCCAGCTTCTTATTACTTTCTTTTGAGGTGACTATTGCCTTTAATCCCTTAGCCTTTCTAGGGTTTTATAACATATTCTGGTTTGCTTCTCATTGGTGTTCTCCTCTGGAGACATTTGGGTTTTAGCTCTTTGCTTTTCATCTTGCAAGTATTTGTTGCTATCTCTTGTTCATTGATATTCTCTTCTCAAAATCTAGGGATCATTAGTACCTGCAAGTACATTTCTTGATAATAACCATCTTATAGTATTGCAAGGAGGCTTGAGTTTAAAAATAAGAATTATACAATCTTCTCAGAATTTTATAGTTTGAACTAGGGTCTTAAAGCTACCAAAAAATAACATGTTATAAAAATATAGTATTTTTCTTCCAGAGGTTTACAATGAAAAGGTGATAGAAGTTACTCTTCTTTATCATGCAGAAAAAAAATTTCCCCTATCCTTGTTAAAAAAAAGTTGTACTTTAGAACTAGTTTGGAAATCACTCATTGCCATAGTCCTAGTAAGGATTTGAAATGTGAGTAAAAATACGTCTCAGGAACACAGATATATTAACTATAGAGAAGGTAATAAAATTGCTTTAAAAAACTTTCTAGTTGGAATTTTAAAGAAAATATTTCCTATCAAAGCTGTTCTTTGGCTGTGATGTACTTCTTTTTGGGCTCAAAAAATCATTTTCAATTATTGCATTAATGTCTACTGGGTACCTTAAGAAACAGTTTAGGAGCATTTGAATGTTTGTGTTCAGACTGTCTGATGTTTTGGACTGGAAATATTTTAGTCTAGAAATATTTTAAGTTACTTCAAACTGTATGATAGAGTGGAATTGGGCCCTTCATTGCATAATGCTTTAAAAGCACCAACTTAAATGTATAAAGCAGAAAATATCTGAATCAAGCTTGTAAGTACTGAATATATTAAATGTTTGGAACTATGAGCATTAAGAGTGAATGCATTAGTGATCTAAAGAAGTAATCACTTAGAATAGTTTAAGAACCTCAATAATATACATATGTCAAACATTTGCCATCAAATGCCTTGAAATCATTTGTATTCAAGATTCATTGCATTGATCAGTTCCAAAGCAAGCATTATATAAGCAGCTAGGTCCTGTTCATTTCAGAGAATATCAAGATGTTATGACATGAATATAGTAAGAAATAAGGTTGCTGTTTCTTTTTAAAGCAACACAGCTTTAAAAGCATAACAAATAAGGCATCATAAAGAACCTTTATGTTATACTTTACAGTGTATAAAACTCTTTCACATATGTTGTTTGATTTAATCTATAGTAATCTTGTGAGGAAAGTAAAGCTGAGCTTAAAAAGCTGAGCTTCTACCCATGGTAGGCTATGTGTCTGGCCTGCTCTACAGCTGTTGTAATTCCAAAATCCTACCTGATGCTGCTGTAGGATCCAAATCTTTGTGGTTTTCTGACTGCCTTCTTTTTTATATGATTGTTATTTGGCTTTGCTATTCTTTATTGTAATTTAAAAAATTACTTTTCTTTTACTTGTGGAAGTAAAAGATATGTTTGATGTAAAATTCTGCTAATGTATTTTAAAAACTCACAAAAGATTGTTTATTGTCAAAGGCATAAACTAGCATGAGATCTAAAATGAAAAACATTTCTTTATTTTTCATACAGTTTCTTAAAATTGAAAATGAAAGTTGTCTTAATTATTTAAAATTTTGTCTTATAGATACTATATTTCGAAAGGTGCTATTGTGGATCAACTTGGAGGAGACCTAAATTCAACTCCATTGCACTGGGCCACAAGGTTTAAATTTAATTCTGGATTTTTTTTTCCCCTTTGGTTCCTTTAGCAATCTATAACTAAGTAGCTTTAAAAAGAATATGAGGAAATGAATGGGAGAACTTGTTATGCCAGTAATTAATATCAATAATGTGCTAATGTATTGCTGTCCAGTGTTACCTGCATTGGAAACAAAGTTTATTGTCCAAAGTGTCCTTAAGGAATTAACCATGCTGATATTAATCCAGTTAATTATAAGATGGTGTTAAACTTTGGAATACTTTTGCAGCCTACATATGTTTACAGTGAAAGATGTATCTAGTTCATGGGACAATTAAGGTCATATTGGAATAGGATTAATAGAATATAGTAACTATTTATTACATATTTAAAGAAGTTATGAGTATCTATAAATTTTCAAAAACCGTTTATACCAGTTAAGACTTAAGAACATAAAATCCTAAATGTGTCTTGACATATACCTATTTTAAAATAACATAAAGTAAGATTTGTGTAATCTTTTCCACCATTACCCTATTTTTTTAAAAAAAGATCTTTCCAGAGTTTCTTGTTTGAAATAACTTTATATATTTAAGTGTTTATTCTTTTACATTTTAGACAAGGCCATCTATCTATGGTCGTGCAACTAATGAAATATGGTGCAGATCCTTCATTAATTGATGGAGAAGGATGTAGCTGTATTCATCTGGCTGCCCAGTTTGGACATACCTCAATTGTTGCTTATCTCATAGCAAAAGGACAGGTAAAAAAAAGTCACAATGGGGTAGATTTTAATCAGACGTTCTTCATGGTTTAAATACCTAATATTATTGGTGTTAACAAGTGTAACAGTCTAGTGATATTTAAATAGTACTTTCTGATGGATGAAGAGAATAAATAAATATATAGTTAGTTTGATATTGAGCTGTTTAATGTAGTTAACATAAAAATATGAAAACCAGTTATGATCTAGATAATGATCCATTAAGGTGGGTTTTCTTAATTTCCAGTAGTGACAGAGATGAATTCCAGAAAGTAAGGGAGAAAATTTAAGTATCTATTTTTTTCCCTTAATTACGTCTTTCGAATATATCATCTGAATTTATTTAAACTTTTTTGAACATATTACTGGTTATTTTCTGTATTAAGTCCCTCTCAAGGGGGATACATTCCTTAAGTCATTTTCTCTGTTTCTGCTATATAATATACTGCTTCTTACATGTCAGAAAAATTCTCATGATTTAAGTGATTCTTCCTGATTTCTCCTGAATATGTAGTGACTATAATCATAGTAAATATTGTCAGTTTCTGTGTACCATGATTTTCATTTGTTTCAATAACATGTATTTTATTAAAAGTAATGTCACTCAGTTTTTCTTTCATGAGTTTTCTCTCGTACTTAAACATTAGTTTTATAGCTAAGGAACTTATCATAAGAGAAAGACAAATGATTTTAATTCAGTGCTATTAACATATATTTGTTATTTCAATTTAAAATATTAGATTTAGAATTTGAATAGTATTTATTTTATGAATCCTTTAAGGTATTTGCTGTTGGCAGTGCCAGTCAGTGACAGTTGTGTGTTGTACACTATTGCTAAGGAAAAGAGGCATAGACTGGTTAAATTAATTGCTGGAAGGGGGAGTTTATTATCCATTACTGTGTAAACAGACTACCCCCTAAATATAATGGCTTTAGAACACAACCAACCATTGTATTTCACAATTCTGTGGGTTGACTGGGCTTGGCTGGGTGGTTCCTCTTGTGATAATGGCAGGGGGCTGCAGTCGTCTGGGGGCTCAACTGGGCTGGAGGATGGCTCACTTGCATACCTTATATCTTGATAGAAATGGCTAAAAGCCTGGGCTCAGTTGACAGCTAGGCCTCTCTCTTTTTCCCCATGCAGTCTTAGAATTTCTTCTCCAAGATACCCCTCCATGTGGTCTCTCTAGCAGGGAAGCCAGACTTCTTACATGGTGGCTCAGAGTGCCCAAAAGAGCAAGAGCAGAAGCTGTCTGACTTTTTGAATTGGCATAACAGCGTTTCTGCTTCATTCTGTCAGTTAAAGCAAGTAACAGTGCCAGCGCATGTTCATTGAGGGAGCACAAGGGCGTGAATACTGGGAAGGGAGGTTTATTAGGGGCCATCTTTGGAGACCAGCTACCACAAGGGATCATCTTTATTCTCCTACAGTTCCTTCTAGACTGGCAGTTGAAGCAGTAGATGGCGCTGTTGCACGTGGCATTGTCTTCAGTGGCCTTCTGTATTACAGATATAAGTTTACAATACATGTTCACTTTTTTTCTCCCAGTTTTTAACTGGGTAGGAAAAGTGGTGTAAAGTTTTCACTATTTTTGTTAGCTTATTGATTTTGGAGTTTGGATGTTTCAGTAATCATTTTAACTCTGACATAATATGTAGGCTATAAAATTCTTCAAGGGCAGAGATTTTTGTCACAGTACCTTTTGTGCAGTAAATGCATGATAATGTTAATAAATGTCTGACAAGTAGTTTTCTTTTTCATGAGTCAGAGTTTTTTTTCCTGCTTAGAAAAGTAACACATACTTATTGTAAAATATTCAAACATAATAGAAGAGTATGACTTAGAGAATGAAATCCCACCTCTTCCTTTACCTCCTCTCCCCACTGAGATCACTTCCTTTAACAGTTTAGTATATATTTTTCCAGACTGTTTTTCAATCTATATGCTAAAATATTGTAAAAGAAAACCACTCTAATGTGCATTACATTATACTTGAAATGGATACCAAAGTCCTTCTCTGGCCTATTGAACCATGTGTGGTCTAGCCCTGGATACCTCTGATTTCATCTTCTGTCATCTCCCCCTCACTACTGCTTTAACCACACCCGTCTTCTTGCTGTTCGTTGAACAACTCTGATAAGCTTCTGTCTTAGGGCCTCTGTGCTGCTCTTTTCTTCTGCTTGGTAATTCCTTCCTCAGTCACACAGTTCTCTTTTTCTCTCTCACTTTAATCAGATGTTTGCTCAATTTTTATTAGTTCTGATTAGTTCCCAATTATAAGCAGTAATAAAATTAGTATATTTCTAATTTCTTCGTTCTCTTCCCTGTCTTACATTGACATTAGTCAATTATACTGTTTTTCTTAGTGTTAACTTGTTCTGATAAATTTCTATTACTTGATTTTTCAGCTTTAAATAATATCCTTTGACTCATAGCCATTACAGATTAGGTACTCATTATACTTTCTTTTCAGCCTTTTTCCATTTTCCCCCCATTTTTGGTTAATTTTATCAAATTTACATTCTTAGGGCCTGTAACATTTCCATTCAGTTTGTCATTCTATTCTTCACAATTGTTTCATGTTAGTTATACTGTTAAATATATTCATTGCTCACTACCAATTCTTTTGGATGATTTTCAGGAAAAAAAAGGGGAAAATGCTAAGTAATGGAGCCCTGTTGATCATGGAATTACCATAACCTTTTGATCTGGGCTTGTTAATTCTTCCTAATAGAGAATACTCATACGTCCAGGCTGAACTTGGAAAAGAAGTACCAAGTTTTAAATCCCGACCCAAAGAAAGAAAAGGTTGAATTTCATTTTTCTTTTAGTACTCTAGAGATGTGGCATAATTTTACATTTTTTATTTTACTTATTAATATTTAAAATACTGTCACTTTTTAAAAAAGATATGAAAAGACTTACAACTAAAAAGGAAGAAGAAACTTAAACATAAGAATCTAAATGTTTGCTTTAATTGGACATCAAATTTAGTCGAGCTTTCTTCAAACCAGGGCAGTGAAGGAAGTAAAATAAGTGACAGAACTTAACTCTCGTATACGAAACAAGGAAGTATGTCATTTCTTCAGAGAAGATTTTTTTTTTAAGATTTTTAGTGGAAAAAAATCAACATGTATAATGTAACTATTGAGTGAGGTTACATGAGATGTTCCCAACAACACGTAAAATAAATTTAGAAATAGATGTGTAGTGATAGGGCATAACATTTGACGACAGTTTTCATGAAAGAGACTAAAACTAGTGATGTCCAAGGATATGTGTTGTCACTTGTCAATGTGGTGGTTCTCAGCATTTTTTCTGCCTCAATACATTTGGATATTTGAGACATACTCCTGTCAGTAAGAGTAGCTTACAGAGAACTGCTACACAGAGTTAAGAAGTGTTTTATAGTGTACTTACTATAACTCTGTCCTCTCTCCACTGACTGGTAAATTAGATAACATAACTTGGATAAGATCTGCTGGTTTAATGTAATCCAGGAATGGGAGATGGGGAAGGGAAGAAGAGGAAACTTAATATTTATTGAATATCTGTTATGTTCCAGGCTATGGAATTAGTTTGCTTTACACACATTATTCCATTTAATCCTCACAGGGGTCTTATGAAGCCATTATTTGTATTCACATTTGTAGGTGGGAAAGCTGAGGTTCAGAGAATTAATGTAATTTTGCCAGTTTATAGTTATTAAGTGGTAGAGCTAGGAATTCAAAATCATGTCTGTCTTATTCTAAAGCCCATGCCTTTCCCAAGCCTAGAAGAGTAGATAGATAAACGTGTCTTTTCATTTAACAAATGTTTTTTGATTATCTACTCTTCTGGGCACTGAGAATACAAAGATGAATTTAAAATAATTTCTATCTTCAAAGAAGTCCTGTTCTAGTTAATGAGACAGGTGCCTCAGGCAGATTGGAGTGGATCAGGAGAAGGAATTTTAGGGAAGTGAAACTGATAGAATCCCTGATACATCAGCCTGTCTTGAAAGGAGATTTAGGTAACTTGAGAAGAGTTTTGGTTGAACAGGTAGTAGTTTTAATTCTAATTTGCTAAAAAGAAAGAAAAAGAAAACTAAGCAAAAGGGAGAAAAAATGCAGTACCAAGGAAAGCAAAAAAGTTGGGTAGGAGAGGAAAGTAATCATAGTTTACTACATACTTTGTTGGGAATAGTATTCATATATATATTTATAATAATGTAAATATCGAATATTTATAGAACCAGAATTACAGTAGATCTTTTCAGAGGAAAGAATAGGAAAGGTGCATATTTGTGATGGGGCAGTGAGAAGAAAGAGAGAATTTGCTATTTTACATATTGAGGATATGTAAAATATGCATATTTAGGATAATGCCTAAAACTGAAAAATCAAAAAGTAGCAATTCAGGTATCTTATTTTAAACATGTGGAGGTAAAAACCAAAATAATGAGCTAAAAAAAGTGAAAATCGTGGGGAGTAAGACAGAGAATTGCTTTATTACCTTGCTTTTTCACCACAAACTTTGTAGAATTAGTTAATTCTAAAAATATTTATGCGTAGTGATAGTGATAAAAAGCAAACAAACTTTTTTGAATCTGTTGAAGTCTATTGAATTTATTCTTTGTTTTAAGATGCCTAGGAATAAACAGGGTTTTATTATTTCCTCCTATCATGAATTAGTATAAATAAGTTTTTCAGAGACATAAGTCATTTATTTAATCGATCCTTCGTGGGTGAAAGATCAAGAGTATGTTAAGATCTTTAAATGAAAACATTGAAAGGCTGAGTGAAGCATCTTAAAAGGGAAAACGAGAAATAGAAGTTAATTAAATATTGAATATATACTTAATATATGTCAATTAGATACTTATATCCACATTAATTAAAATATTCAGTGATAATAGTTTTATTTTAAAGTTAAGAAAGAAAAAGTTTCATAAATCACCCTCGATTGAGTACTGTTATTACGCTGGCTTCTCCTGTGATGTGTAAATTATATTTTTCTCAGGAAATTTGGCAGGAACTTAAAAGTTTTTACTGTCTGACTTTCTTTTTACTCTATCAGGATGTAGATATGATGGATCAGAATGGGATGACGCCTTTAATGTGGGCAGCTTATAGAACACATAGGTATGTAACCATTTATAAAATACTTATTCAGATAATTTTCAGCATAATAAAATGTAAAATAAGTGATGAGAAAAAGCAATTAATGTTATACTTACTAATATTTAAAATTCTTATAATAAATACATAGTATATAACATAAATTACCTTTTTGGATGTTTTGAGTTTCTGTGTTTACCTTTATGTTGGTAATTGTAGTATCCTTAAGGTATTCTTCTTTTAACAATTTCCAAGAATGGAAGACGTTACCTTCTTTTTAAAAAGTGACTCATTTTTATGTGATTTGCATATTGGCAAGTTTAACATACTAATTAGTAAGTTGCCTTAAATCATTTTTGGAACAATCTAGATTTAAATTTTTAATTGTTTAATTATATAGATATTAATGGCATTAATCCCTAGGTGAAAAATAATAAATGTCAGGACGAAGTGTGCTCTCTCTTCCAAGTAGTTTAGGTTATATGGTGTTGCATGTATTTAATACTTCATATTAAGAATGTTGTCTCATTACTCATTATAAAGTTGTTGAAAATAGGTTAGAATAGAAGTGTTCCAAGATGGAATGCAACCACAATCAGTTTAGTATCTGTAATGATTTCTATAATTGAAATTAGGGTTGTTGTTGTTGTTGTGTTTTTTTTTCCTTTTCAGTGTGGATCCAACTAGATTGCTTTTAACATTCAATGTTTCAGTTAACCTTGGTGACAAGTATCACAAAAACACTGCTCTGCATTGGGCAGTACTAGCAGGGAATACCACAGTCATTAGTCTTCTTCTGGAAGCTGGAGCTAATGTCGATGCCCAGAATATCAAGGTAAAACTAGCCTGTATTGATTGTGCTTTGTGAAATGTGGTTACCAAGATGGGAATTCCTTGATAAAATATAGGTTTTTTAACAGACTTTCAGAGATGGAAGAAACTTCTCATTTAAGCTCAACCCTTCCATGCAAGAATTTGTTTTGAAAGACTGGTTTATTTACTTTCGTCTTTTTAGTATTGGAGTAATTTTCAGATTTTGGTGGCCCTTTCATTAGTGAATTCTTACTGACTTTTGGAAATTAAATTACATAATCTGTTTTTATAGCTGAATAGTTTTCTGGTTTCTTTAAGAAGATCATTGCAGAGAAGCACAAGTTTATATCACAAGTATGCATAATAACTTTTAGTAATTTTTTGACTTGGTCATTGATTGTCTCATTTTTTTAAAGTTCAAGACCTTTAAATTTGATAATCACCTTCATGATGTTTATAGGAGAACTCCTCTCCCCCAAATGCTGGACTAATCCAGGAAAAATATACCAAAAAATTATACAAAATTATCTAAGAGCAAAGCACAATTAACATTTACCATCTGAGCATTTAGGAATTTATAAATATTTTATGAATACCTGCAAGAAAATGCTATTGGTAGTCTTAAATTTTGGTTAACCATTCTCATTTTTAAAGCTTCAGAATCCACCATGTCTTCAGCAACAGACTCTTTCTGTGAAATGACTTTAAAGTTTTAAACATCATCTTTTAATAATGTGCATTCATAAATATCTTTGTGCCCATTGACAAATTTTCTTTCATTTTGACTATAGACCGTAGTATTTTCTGAGTCATGCTTCTTAAATTTGTAAGGAATATGTGCTAATTAAATATGAAAGGAGTTCGAGTCATATAATAATCTAAAATGCCAATCAAAAAGTAGGTTATCTCCTGCTGGATCAGGGCATCTTTTTATGTTGCAATGAATAGTTCTTCCTCTATTTGATTACTCTAAGAAGAGAAGGTTAAATTACTAAAATAAAATAGTTTAAATTTATTTACGATTATAACAAATTTTTAGAAATGAGTCTAATTAGTTAAAAGTAAATATCAAATATCTTATTGGAAACTGTAAGAAATTGAGAAAACCATGTATTTTCTTTTTCTTTTTTTAAAATTTCAAGTCTTCATGTTTTTACCCAAAGTGATCAGAATGGTCTAGTATCTGCTAGTAAATGTATGGAAAGAGGAAAGTCAACTTACCATAGTGCCTGACATGTGATGGGCGCTCTAAGTATTTGTTGACTGACTGAAGATTTGTGTAGTCTTGAGCTTTAACTCTAAGCTGGTTTTCATGACTATGCTAGCATAACTCTCTGCCACTTCTGAAATCATAGACAGAAATTTTTGCTTTTCCAAACATTTTTAAATAGGAAGTTCTGAAAAGTTCATAACACTGTGATTGGTAAATTAGGCTGACCCCAAGGCCTAAAGTATAAGAAAGGAGGAGTTTGACTAAACCTGACCAATATCCCCATGAGAAAAAATTAATGAGTTGACCTTATGTTTTATTATCTGAATTGCTTTAGAGTGTTATTTTTTCATCTCTTAGCTACTAGATAGCCATTCCTAAAGTGAGTCATGCTCCAGGAATACATTTCTAGTATTTAGTGTTATATTTTTGAAAAAATAGAACCAATTTCACTACAGCAAATAGTGAGTCTCTATAGAGTTTGCCAAAAGTCATATAAATATATTGAAATTACATTTGTACCAAAGAATTATGACAAGACGACTGCACAGTTTTGGAATTTGAAACTAGTAGTAGTTTCAAATATACACTAGTAGTGTATATTTTCAGAGCATTTAAAAATATCTTTTCTTACCATATAAAATTTTAGATAACTTCTCTTCATTCATGGACTTTAAGTATTTGAGGTGTGGTTTGTAAGTTTAATGTCTTTTCAACTTGTACTCCACATTAACCATTGTATAAACTTTTGATTAGTCTCAGTAAAAGAAATAATCTATAATGAATTTCAACAGAAAGGTAATGGTAAGAATGGAGATAGTTGAACTGATTTAAATGGTTCAAACCTTGTATTTTTAATGTTTTATAGGCTCAGCACATGAATTATTTGGTACCAAGATGGGATAAACTGGAATGCAGCTTCCTTAACTAGTACAGTTCATGTGACGACCTTCCAGAGTCTATTGTGTCAAATAATTGAGCTAATTATTATACCTATAGAACTTTTACTGAAATACATCTATTTTTTTTGTTAACTTTCTTTTTATTAATGTTTTAATTTTATCTGACTGTATCATCAAGGTTGGCCATTAACAAAAAGGAGTTATTTTAAATATAATTCCTTGCTAGCTCTGGAGTAACATTTTTTTTTAACTTTTTATGAGGTATAATTGGTATATAACATTATACAACTTTCAGGTGTACAACATAATGATTTGACATCTGTACACATTGCAAAATGACCAACAAGTCTAGTCAACATCCATCATCATACACAGTCACAAAATTTTCTTTTTTCTTGTGATGCAAACCCTCAAGCTTTGCTCTTAGCAACTTCTGAATATGCACTATAGTATTATTATTATTTTTTTAATATTTTTTTAAAATTTTGGCTGCACTGGGTCTTAGTTACGGCATGCGGGATCTTTGTTGCGGCATACAGACCCTCTTAGTTGCGGCATGCGGACTCTCTTAGTTGCAGCATGCAGGCTTCTTAGTTGCGGCATGAGGACTCTTAGTTGCAGCATGCGGACTCTTCTTAATTGCGGCATACGAACTCCTAATTACGGCATGCATGCGGCATTTAGTTTCCCGACCAGGGATCGAACCGGGGCCCCCTGCATTGGGAGCATGGAGTCTTACCCACTGGACCACCAGGGAAGTACCTGCACTATAGTATTATTAACTATAGTTGCCATTATGTACATTACATCCCCGTGACTTATTTCTTTTAGAACTGGAAGTTTGTACCTTTGACCCCCTTCACTAATCTTCCTCACTCCCCACAGTGCACTGCCTACCTCTGGCAATCACCAATCTGTTCTCTGTATTTATGAGCTCGAGTTTTGTTGTTGTTGTTGTTTGTTTATTTTTTTTTTTAGATCCCACATATAAGTGATATATATGGTATTTGTTTTTCTCTGTTTGACTTATTTAGAGTGACATTGTTTTTAAAGGAAATAAAGTCTAAGGAGTTGCTTCAGTTGCTCAGGGAACATTTATACTCTCAGAGTAAAAATAATCTTTTTTAACCACACTGGTGAAAAAGTAGATTTTTGTTTAAAAATGTACTTTTAATGTAATTAAAAGGACGAAATAAGTATCAAATACCTTTTCTACTGGAATCTGGCTGATTCCTAATATACTGAAGTCTAGTCATCACCTTCTAGTGGAAACCATTCATTCATTCAACAGATATTTGTTTAATGCTGGGGAGTCAGTGTTTAAGATAGATGAAGTCCCTATTCTCTCAGAACTTATACTGTATTGAGGAAATGGACAATAAATAAATTAAAAACACATACACATAGGCAAATGTGGTCATGACGAGGGGTAAGGGGGCCACATCAGGTGAGAGTGATTTGTGAATGCCTCTGAGATGACATTTACTTTCAGACTTGTCAGATAAGGGATCAGTTATGCAAAGATACATGGGAAAAACCTTTCCACGTAGAACAGTGGTCCCCAACCTTTTTGGCACCAGGGAACAGTTTTGTGGAAGACAGTGTTTCCACGGAGTGGGGTGGGGGCAGTAAATGTAATTCAAGTGCATTGCGTTTATTGTGCACTTTATTATTATTACTATTATTACATTGTAATAGATAATGAAATAGTGCTACAACTCACCATAATGCTGACAGGAGGCGGAGCTCAGGCGGTAATGCGAGCGATGGAGAGCGGCTGTAAATACAGATGAAACTTGACTCGCTTGCCTGCTGTGCGGCCAGGTTCCTAACAGGCCACAGACCAGGACTGGTCTGGGGGTTGGGGACCCCTGATGTAGAGGAACCTACACATGCAAGGCCCAAGGCCAGGAATAAGCTTACCATGTTAGAGGTGTAGAAATGACAGCTTTGACCAAGCAGTGAGACAGTGAGAGAGAGAGACAGGTACAAGGCCATGATAAGGAACTTTAATTGTATTCTCAGTCATGAGAAATAGTTGGAAGGATTTATGTAGAATGGTTATATAATCTTTGTGTTTTTAATATTTTTTTAAAAATTACTTTGGTATTTGGAGAATGTATTGAAGAATCAAGGCCATGATAAGGAACTTTAATTGTATTCTCAGTCATGAGAAATAGTTGGAAGGATTTATGTAGAATGGTTATATAATCTTTGTGTTTTTAATATTTTTTAAAAAATTACTTTGGTATTTGGAGAATGTATTGAAGACTTAAGAAAATGGAAAGGGGCTTCCCTGGTGGCGCAGTGGTTGAGAGTCTGCCTGCCGATGCAGGGGACACGGGTTTGTGCCCCAGTCCGGGAAGATCCCACATGCCGCAGATTGGCTGGGGCCGTGAGCCATGGCCGCTGAGCCTGCGCGTCCGGAGCCTGTGCTCAGCAACGGGAGAGGCCACAACAGTGAGAGGCCCGCGTACCGCAAAAAAAAAAAAAAAAAAAAAAAGAAAGAAAATGGAAGGGATAGATGAAGATCAGTTAGGCTCTCATAATAAATCAGGCAAGTGATGATGTTAGTTTAGCCTATGATTGTAGAAGTAGTGATGGAGTGAAATGAATGGATTTGGAAATGATAGTTTAGAGTAGAAAAGAAAAGGTAGATTAGAAATGAAAGTGACAGAAAAAAAATCGATGACTTAGGTTTTGGTTTGAATAACTGAGTGTCTTGTGATATGTATTGAAGTTGTGAAGATGGAAGGAAACAGACTTTTTTGGGAGTGAAGGCAATAGAAATTGGTTCTGTTTCAGTCATGTATAATTTGAGGTGGTGCGTTTTAGCTATGTGGAATGTCAAGCTAATTAAGTAAACTTAATTTTGAAAGTGAAAAATTCATTAATAAATAAAAAACAACCAACCTAGATTTTTTGTCCTAGAATTTGATAAAGTCGATTCATAGCTGTGTATTTTTCCATTTTTCATTTTAAGTCTTGAGAAAGAAAATCTGGTTGATAACCATAAATTGTACCAAGATGGAGCCTGTAAATCTGGATATGGCTTTAATAGCTAGTAAAAGTTACATTCTTTAAAGAATATGAAAAATTATATTTAGTTATAATATTTATTAATTGGCCCTATTTCTTCTAAAATAGCTATTTCCTAAATAAAATTAAGCTTAAGTTTCTTAGAAATCTGTCTTTATATCCTTGTAAATTAGTTATTTGAGTAAGGGATTCAATTCTTTTAATATATAAACAAATGATTATTTTATCAAAATAAGAACTTATCTTGCAGACAATAAATATTAAATGATAGGCGACTTTAAAATGACTACTTTGATCCTTAGAAGGATTAGGAATGGCCATAAACCCTTGATTAGAGATTCTTAATCTGGGACCCAGCAGTGGATTTTGGTTAGGGGGTGGGTCCATGGACTTCTGAAATTGTTATAAATAAAGTATCAGCACTTTTCTGGGGAGAGAGTCAATGGCTTTTCATCAGACACGACTTAAATGAGTTCAAAAACCATGGCCCCAGATACTGGTTACGTAGAATAAATTCATATCTTCTGAAGTAATAACAGTGAGGAGGGGGAATGATTTGGGATACTAAGACTTTAAGAAAAATGACCTATGCAGTAATCCCTTTTCATGGTAGCATCTCATTTGTGAATTTAAAGAATATTTCACCCCCTTGCACATGTTTTTGGTTGATAAGTTTAGATGAATTGAGTTTGGGGAGGGCAATTAATCCGAGTGCTGCCTACGCATTTATGATTTTTCTTTCTAAAGTTATCAAAGGACATAACTTTTAGCTTGTGCAAAATATAGAATTACTGAGCTTTGTTAATTAATATATTGAAAAACGCTTATATGGTTTCTTGAAAAGAGGTAAAAAACTATTTTCAGAAAATATCTCCTAAGTACCCCACCTAGATGGTCTCCAAGGAATAATTTTCCTTAATTTTAATAATGAATTTCCACCTCACTTAGGCAAAAAGTGATCTTCCACCTGCCACGTTCCATAATGTTTATCACACCAAACCCCTGAAGAATTTCTTTTATTACCAGTTAGTTACATAGTCTATAAATACTCCATGATTCTTGTTATTACTGCTGTTGTTATTATAATTTACTATTTTTGGCTGACACATGGAGTGTTTAAATATAGACTTGATTTGGAACCCTGGTTTTAGTATAATTCTTTAAATTAATTGCTTGTTTATTTTACCAGCTGAATAAAAGAACTGTATAAAAGTAGTCAGATGACTAGAGGAGTAGTTGAAAGATTGCTTAAAGCTCCCTCCATCTTTTTATCTAGGCAATCCTTAGGTGTCACATGGCCCTCTAGTGGAAGGGATGCTCAGCTGGACCGAGGCAACTGCAGGATATTCTCTGGGAGTTGTTACCCAAGGGATTGCTTTTATTCAGGTAATCTTTTAGTTTGGATTAATTAGCTGGTTCTGACAACCTAGGTGACATAGAATTTTGGAATAGGTAAGGAGATATTTTAAAACAAATATCCCTATTTGTGGAAGACCCACCTAGATTAGCCCATTTCTTATTAAATACTATTGGTCTTTTTATTAAAGGATTGGTTAGGCTTTTTGTTTTTATTGTTGTGTTGTTATTGTTGTTGCTCTTGGTGGTAGTGGTGTGTTTATTTTGTTGTTTGGTTCTTTTTATTTTTCAGTGTTTTTTTTTAAATTAAATTGTACTCCATACTTGATTAATAATTATCCCTCATAAGTAAGGAACCCAAGACTCCTTATTTCTTTATTTTCATCCAGTTTTTTAAAATAAAAGTTTTATTTTTTTCTAAAAATAAAAACATGTTTTTTTCTTTTTTTAAAGTAATTTTGAATATTCATCCATAATTCTTGAAATTTTGGTAAACAAAATTATTAATTTTACTTTTCTGTTTAAGGAAGGAGATAAAGAGTGGAGAATATTAAATAGAATAAAAATGTAGGTATCTAACTTGCAAAAGGAGAAATAAGATTTTAAATTAATAAAGGCAAAAAGAAGCATAGATCTAGAATTGGGGACACTCATTTCTTGTTTCTTACTGCCTTTAAAACATTTTAGTTCTGTTATACTCTTTGGAATTCTTCTTCTTGCAGTTAAAGGGAGCTACAAGTCTATAACGTAAGATTAACCATTTTTTGTTACTACCCGTGTTCTCTTTGGAAATTTCTGGATGGGTGAATGAATTTAACATGATCAAGAATACCAATATAACAGTAGGAGTGGAAGTTGACTTTTCTTTTTCTTCCCTGTTCTTTTCTTTAGACTTCGTTCATCACTGAAATTAAACTGAGAGATTTCTGGCAGTTTGGTATTACAGCAGGATGGTTTGTAGCAATAACTATTACTAATGAAACCCTTAAAGAATATGAAATAACTGGATAAACTTAATGGTAGCCTCTGATCCAGCAGGTGCTAAAATACCTACTTTTTGATTACTCTCTAAGTTAAAATGCAAGCAAATATAGAATCTGTAGAATAAGAGGTGTAAATACATTTTCTGATTGTACCTTGAATGGGAAGGTATAAGTAATATATGATTTAGAGTCTTTTAGTAATTGACTTTGCCAAATGTAAAAACAATGTTAATGAACTAATACTGCAGTCAATTTATTTTTGTGGAAGTGCTTTAAAAGTTAGTAACCAAAATATTCTGCTTTTCCTTTCATTTTTTTTAACGTGAATTTCTTCTGCTTATATTACCAGGGTGAATCAGCACTTGATTTGGCAAAGCAGAGAAAAAATGTGTGGATGATCAACCATTTGCAAGAGGCAAGGCAAGCAAAGGGATATGACAATCCATCTTTCCTTAGAAAGTTGAAAGCTGATAAGGTAAATTCATGACTGAAGATTTTCAATATATAGTAAGATTCATAAGCATATTTTCTTAGCATGAGTATTTACATTTGCAGCCTTTAATCTTGGCATTGGCCAGTGTAATTTTTAAAACATTATTTCACCCAAGTAAATAAATGTAGATACCAAAGTTTAAGAAAGATGGTATATGTGAAATTGTTTAGATTTCCATAGGCTACTAACATAAGGTTTAATGCATTAATTCAGCTGGCCTTTGTTAAGTAATAGAGAGATAATAAAAGTTTTTCCTGTTTAAGTGTATTTTTTAGTGTAGTAATAAATTGTGAAAAATCTTAGTCCTAATATATGTATATCTTTTTAAAAACTACTCACAACTCTAGCTATAGTTAATTTAAGCTTTTCATTCTTTTATAATATGTCATAACTTTTATTAGAGAGGGAGAAACATATTATTCACTTCTTTTTAGAAAGTTCATTTTAGATCTTCCATAAAACCTTCAGTTTTTAACTGTATGACTATTGGCTCAGTTGCCTAATTGTATGATTTCAAAACTAAGAACATTTTCCTGAAAGGCAGGTCTGTATTTCTTAAAAATTTATTTCCTTAAAAGGAAAAATTAGCTGACAGTTTTTTTGTATACCAAAATAATTGACAAGGTATTTGCTAACATGTCAGTAGTCACAACTTGAATGGCATTAAGCCTTAGATATCATATATGTCCTATTTAGGCTGCTCTAGTGGTAATACTGTTTGTATAAAGTTAACATTGATCTATCGGTTACTGGAACAAAATAAGTTTTGGGTAAAGGGAAATAGACTTGAAAGCATGTCTCATTTATTTGTAGGAGTTCAGACTTCCTTAATGAGCTGAAAAGTTCACTGGTCCATTACTTAGTCTTCAGAAGAATTATATTTATAGTTTATAAACATGTCTATTTTCAGTCCCATATTTGAGACTAAGGAGCAGTTTTTGCATGTCATGTCAACTTTTCATTTCACTATTAGATATATTAAAAATAGTTAATTATTTATTTACTTTGATGTTGCTCTGTCCTCTAGAATTTAGAGCAGTTTTGCTCAGCAGAGTAAAAAGTGGCTAATTTCTCATAATAACTAGGCTACTAGTAAAAATGTCTTTTATTACTCTGGAAAATCCCATTGTCTTTATATGTTCATTTTGCTTAGTGTAAATATGCTAAAGGGTATTTTTTTAATGTATTGTCAGATGAAAATGACTTTGTAAATTCAAGATGTTTATTAATATATAAAGTTATTTATTATAGCAATAATGAACTATATATCAGGGTTATGTGTTTGGATATGGTTTCTTTTAAAAAGATTGCCTCATTAAAAGTTTAGCACAATTTTATTAACATTTGTGTATATTATTGTGATCAGAAATTGCGTATTCCTGGTTTTTTGGGTTTTGTTTTTTTGCATTAGTAGCTTTAAATATATTATGCATTCTAAAAAGGTCACTAGATAAAAATATATGATGGATTGGGGCTTTGTGTAATTAAATATTTGTGTAGACTGTTCTCTTTCCATCTCACATTAGAAAAATTTAAATTATGAACATGACTTGGTTTGCTAGCCTGTGAAGTATGTTCTGTATTTAAAACTAAGCAAGAAAACACCCAGGACTCAATAGCTTTTTACTAAAAATAAGTCATCCCAAAAGGAAAAAAAAGATATTTTTGGACAGTGATAGTAGACAGATATGAAAGGAGTCTTGATTTTAGAAAACTATTTTAAGAGCTGTTTGATTTTTAAGATTAGAAGATTTTAGGCAGATTTATGGTTAAATAAGTGTTACTTGCTTATTAATGAGTTAGAAGGAAATCTCTAAATCAGTGTTTCTCAGAATTTAGAAACCCACGATCCCTTTTGTTAACAGTGGAAATCTCACATGTATTACTTTTTAATGTTGTTTATTGATTATTTGAGAATAAATCTGGGAAGATGGAGTAGATATATTTTTTTCCCTATTCCTTCCTGCCAAGTGCAACTAAAAAACCTGGACATTATGTACAAAACAAATATAGGAAGACTGAAGATGGAGACAAGGTGGCAGAGCAGGTAGGGAGCTAAGGATCCAAAGAATGACATGGTGGTGAGTTCCCTGCCTTTTTTTTTTTGCCTCATATTTCCCAGAAGAGGAACTGACAAAGCCAACAACCCAGAATCATGAACGGGACAGACAAAAAAATGCTCCCCAAAAACCTGCTTTTTAGCCACAGGACCACAAAAGAGGCAGCTTATTTAGCATGATAGAAACTTTTAGAAAATAACTTTCTACTACAGCCAAACTCAACAGAAAAAAACATGGCTCCACCCTGACTCACAACAGCAAAGGCCTAGACTTTGCCCTTACCAGGCTATAATGATGTGCCCCAACTCTCCTGGGGTGGTGTCAGGGAAGGTGGAGTGGAGAGTTGGGACTTCCATCCCCACTAGCTGTTAATGAGGTCCCATCCCCTGCTGTTATCAGTGGAGACCACATAGGAAACAGTAATGAGGCACTTGTAACCCTCCCAGTCAAGGAGATACCAGTAGAGGTATAGTGGAGAGCTGAAAGTCCCACCTTTGCCTGTCCATAATGAGGAAACCCCTCCTCAGGTGTCAGTGAAGGCCTCCTTGGGATCCTGGACTTTCACCTCACCTGCCAGTAATGAGAAGGTGTCTCACTTCCCTCCCCCTGCCTACATCAGAGGAATCCACATAAAAGAAAAGGTTTAAATAAGATCCAGTGTCTCATAATACCCAAAATGTCTAGGTTTCAAACAAAAATCACATATCAAACCAAGAATCGAGAAGATCTAACTGAATGAAAAGAGGATCAGTAAAAACCAGTGTGATGACAGAGATGTTGGAATTATCTGACAAAAGAATTTAACAATCATCATAAAAAATCTTTAGTGAATACTTACGAACATGCTTGAAACAACTGAAAAATAGAGTCTCAGTGAAGAAATAGAACTATAGAAATAGAATAAAGAAGAACCAAATGGAAATTTTAAAACGGAAAATTATGATAGCCAAAATAAAAAAAAAGTCAGTGGATGAGCTCAACAGCAGAAGAGAGGAGACAGAGGAAAGAATCAATGACCTTGAAGACAGACGATAAAAATTACCTGTTTTCAACAACAAAAGGAAATAAACTGAGAAAAACAAGCAAAACAGAACAGAACTTTAGGGACCTGTGGTTATAACAGAATATCTAACACTGATATGATTGGAGTACCAGAAGAAGAAAAGCGGGTGGAGCTGAAAAAGTTCTCAAACATATGATGGCCAAAAACCCCCCAAATTTGGCAAAAGACAGACCTGCAGATTAAAAGTGGAGCAAACCCTAAACAGAATAAACTCAAATCCAAACCAAACACTCATAGTCAAACTTCTGGAAACTAAAGACTACGAAATAAAAATCTTGAAGTCCCCTTACCAGTAGGGGTAAAACTATTCAAGAACACTGGATTTCTCATCAGAAACCGTAGAGGCATAAGGAGCTGCCACATTTTTCACGTGCTGGATGGAAAGAACTTTCAATCCAGAATCCTTTATCCAGTGAAAATATCTTTCAGCAATGAAGGAGAAGTCAACACATTTTCAGATAAAGGAAAAGTAAGAGAATTTGTGGCCAGCAGACCTGCCCTAAAAAAATGGCTAAGAGAAGTTCTTAAGACAGAAGGAAAATGATAAAAGAAAGAACCTTGGAACATAAGATCATGGTAAGCAAAATTATGGGTAAATACAGTAGACTTTCCTTCTTATCCTACGTCTTCCAAATTATGTTTGACAGTTGAAGCAAAATTATAATACTGTTTGATGTGGATCTAAATGTATGTAGAAAACATATTTGAGACAATTTATAATGTAAACAGGGGAGGGTAGAGGGACATTAATGGAGGTAAGGTTTCCACATCTCACTTGAATTGGTAAAATGATGACACTAGTATACTGTGATAAGTTATATTTATATAATACTTAGAGTACCCACTAAAAAAGCTATTCAGAGAGATATACTCAAAAACACCATAGATAAAATAAAATTCTAAAAAGCTTTTCAGTAACCCACAAGAAGTCAGGAAAAAGAAACCAGAAACAAAGACACAGAACAAACAAAAAAACAAAAAATAAAATTATAGATTTCAGCCCTAACATATCAATAATTAGAGTAACTGTAAATGGTCTAAATATACCAATTAAAAGACAGATATTGGCAGTGTGGATTACAAAGTGTGACTCAACTATATGCTGTCTGTAAGAAACTCACTTCACATACAAGAATATTGGCAAGTTACTTATATGGGCAAGTAGCAGAATGGAAATGACATATGATACCAAAAGCAGGCAAAGACAGTACAAAAAGGAAAACTATAGGCATACCTCATTTTATTGCATTTCACAGATATTTTGTTTTTGTTTGTTTGTTTGTTTTTGCAAAGTGAAGGTTTGTGGCAATCTGCATCTAGTAAGTCTTGTTAGTGCCATCTTTCCAACAGCATTTTTTTACTTCGTATCTCCATGTCACATTTTGGTAATTCTCCCAATATTTCAAACCCTCCACCAGCAAAAAGATTATGACTTGATGAAGGCTCAGATGATGGTTAGCATTTTTTAGCAATAAAGTATTTTTTACTTAAAGTGTGTACAGTGATTTTTTAGATATAATGCTATTGCATGCTTAATAGACTACAGTATAGTGTAAACTTAACTTTTTAAAATTGAAATGTAGTTGATGTCCAATATTATGTCAGTTTCAGATGTACTACGTAGTGATTTCACATTTGTATAAGTTATGAAATGATCACCACATTGAGTCTAGTAACCATTTGTCCCTATACAAATTTATTACAATATTATTGACCATATTCCTTATGCTATATATTACATCCCATGGCTTATTTATTTTATAACTGGAGGTTTGTACCTCTTAATCCCCTTCATCTCTTTCACCCCCAACGCCCTCCCCTCTGGCAACCACCTGTTCTTTGTATCTGAGTTTGTTTTTGGTTTGTTTTTTTATTCCCCATATAAGTGAGACCATATGGTATTTGTCTTTCTCTGACTTATTTCACCTAGCATAATACCTCTCGATCCATTCATGTTGTCACAAATGGCAAGATTTCATTCTTTTTTATGGCTGAGTAATATTCCATTGTATATATAGATCACATTTTCTGTATCTATTCATCTCTATCAATGGGCATTTAAGTTGCTAATGCCCATTTACATTATTGTAAATGATACTGCAGTGAACATTGAGGTGTATATATATTTTCTAATTAGTCTTTTTGTTTCTTTGGGTAAATACCCAGAAGTGAAATTGCTGGGTCATGTGTCAGTTCTATTTTTAATTTTTTGAAGACCCTCCATACTGTTTTCCAGAGTGCCTGTACCAATTTACAGTTCTACCAGTAGCGCACAAGGATTCCCTTTTCTTCACATCCTTGCCAACATTTGTTATTTCTTGTCTTTTTTGATGATAGCCATTCTCACAGGTCTGAGGTGGTATCCTGTTTTGGTTTTGATTTGCATTTCCCTGATTAGTGATGTTGAGCATCTTTTTTTCATGTGTCTGTTGGCTATTTGTATATCTTCTTTGAAAAAATGTCTATTCCAGGTCTTCTGCCCACTTTATAATTGAGTTGTTTGGTTTTTTGATATTGAGTTATATGAGTTCTTTGTATATTTTGGATATTAACCCCTTATCAGGTACATTATATGCAGATATCTTCTCCCATTCAGTGAGCTGCCCTTTTGGTTTGTTGTTGTTAGTTTCCTTTACTGTGGAAAAACTTTTTAGTTTCATGCAATCCCATTTGTTTACTTTTGGTTTTGTTTCCCTTGATTGAGGAGACAGAGCCAAAAAAATATTGCTGAGACTGATGTCAAAGAGCATGCTGCCTGTTTTCTTCTAGGAGTTATATGTTTCAGGTTTTACATTTAAGTCTTTAATCCATTTTGAGTTTATTTTTGTGTGTGATGTGAGAAACTAGTCCAGTGTGATTCTTTTACATGTAGCTGTCCAGTTTTCCCAACACCATTTAATGAAAAGGTTTTTTTCCCCTCATTTTATATTCTTGCTTCCTTTGTTGTAGATTAATTGATCATATAAGCATGGGTTTATTTTGGGGCTCTGCATTCTGTTCCGTTGATCTGTGTGTCTGTTTTTGTGCCAGTGTCATACTGTTTTGATTACTGTTAACTTTGCAATATAGTTTGAAATCACAGATTGTGATACTTCAGTTTGTTCTTTCTCAAGATTGCTTTGGCTATTCAGGGTCTTTCATGTTTCCATACAAATTGTAGAATTACTTGTTTTAGTTCTGTGAAAAATGCCATTGGTATTTTGATAGGGACCACACTGAATCTGTAGATTGCCTTGGGTAGTGTGGTCATTTTAACAATATTAATTCTTCCAGTCTTTGAGAATGGTATGTTTTACCATTTGTTGTGTTGTCTTCAGTTTCTTTCATCAATGTCTTATAGTTTTCAGAGTACAAATCTTTTACCTCTCTGGTTAGATTTATTCCTAGGTATTGTATTTTTTTTGATGCACTTGTAAATGGGATTGTCTTCTTAATTTTTCTTTTTAATGGTTTGTTATTACAACAGAGTTTAGTTTATTAATTTTGTATCCTGCAATTTCACTGAATTCACTTATTAGTTCTAGTAGTTTTTTGGTGGTGTCTTCTGGATTTTCTGTATCTAGTGTCATGTCATCTGCAAACAGTGACAGTTTTACTTCTTCCTTTCCAATTTGGATTCCCTTTATTTCTTTTTCTTATCTCATTGCTGTGGCTAGGACTTCTAATACTGTGTTGAATAAAAGTAGAAGAGTGTGCATCCTTGTCTTGTTCCTGATCTTAAAGGAAATGCTTTCAGCGTTTCACCACTGAGTATGATGTTAACTGTGGGGTTGTCATATATGGCCTTTTTTATGTTGAGGTATGTTTCCTTTATACCCACTTTGTTGAGAGTTTTTATCATAAATGGATGTTGAATTTTGTCAAAAGCTTTTTATGTATCTACTGAGATAATCATATGGTTTTTATTCTTCAGTTTGTTAATGTAGTATATCATGCTGATTGATTGGCTGTTTGGGTGGCCCCAGATGGTAGGGGGGGCAGTGCTCAGAGCTGGTGCCACCCAGCTGGAGGGTGGGCCAGTTTCTGTGTACTAATAGGCTAGAGGGAGGATTCTAAAAGGGTGCTTGCCCACCCTAGTGTTATTGGGGTAGAAGAAGTTTCCCAGAATGGCTGCTACCAGCTTTTGTATCAGCAGGGGTCTCTCATTTGCCTCCTGCCTCTCCAGAGGACTCTCCAAGATCAGCAAGTAGATCTGTTCCAGGCTTCTAACTGCTGCCTCTTTGTGCTGAGACTTGGAGCATCTCAGATTTTTCCAGTGTCCTTTAAGAGCAGAGCCTCTGTTTCCTGTAGCCCTCCAGCTCTCCTGAACATGGGCGCTGCTGGTTTCCAAAGCCAGGAATTCTGGGAGCTTTACTTCCTAGTGCAGGACCCGTTGGCTGAGGAGTCCCACACGGGGCTCAGACCCCTTCTCCCTCATAGAGGAAAGGCCTCCACAATTGTGATATTCCTTCCGTTTGTGGGTCACTGATCCTGGGGATGTGAGCCCTGATTATACCGTGTCTCCACCCCTCCTACCCATCTCATTGTGGTTCCGTCTTTAGTTATGGAAAATCCTTTCTGCTAGTCTAAAGGTCATTTTCCTAGAGAGTTGCTCTGTAAATAGTTGTAAAGTACTTGTATGCTGAAACATTTTAAATGCCAATGAAGGAAATCAAGGATGACCTAAATAAGTGGAGAGACATACTGCGTTCATGAACTGGAAGACAACTTAGTAAATATGTCAGTTGTCCCCAAATTAATATACAGGTTTAATGTAATTAAATAATTCCAGCAAAATTTTTTATTAGTATATACAAGATTATTCCAAAATTTATATGGAAAGGCAGTAGACTTAGAATAGCTAAAACTATTTTGAAAAAGAAGAATGACTCTCTGCAGTTTTAAGACCTACTGTATAGCTTCAGTAATCAAGACTGTGTAGTATTGCTGGAGGAATAAAGTGATCAGTGGAACAAAATAGAGAGCCCAGAAGTAGAACCACAGAGGTATGCCCACTGACATTTGACAGATGTGTAAAAGCAATTCAATGGAGGAAAGACAGCCTTTTCACCAATTGATATTGGAGCATTTGGACATGCATAGGCAAAAAAAATAAACCTCTGCTCAAACCTCACACTGTATTAAAAAATTAACTCAAAACTGTTCAAGATTTAAATGTAAAACTGTAAAAATCTAGGACTAGGCAAAGAGATTTGACACAAAAAGTATGATCCATAAAGGTAAAAATTGATCATTTGGATTTGGATCAAAATTTTAAACTTACATTCTATGAATGACCCTGTGATTAGAATGAAAAGGCATACTACAGACTGGGAGAAAGTATTTACAAGCTACATTTCCAACAAAGGACTAGTTTCCAAAATATATTAAGAACTTTCAAAACTCAGCAGTGCAAAATCAATACAATTAGTAAATAGGCTAAACAAGAGATATTTTCACCAAAAAAGATATAAAAATGGCAGATAAGCAAGTGAAAGGATCTTCAACATCATTTTAGTCATTAGGGAAATGCAAATTGAAACCACAGTGACTTACTATTTTATACCTGTCAGAGTAACTAAATAAAAAGTTGCAACAACACCAAATGCTGATGAGGATGCTGAGAAACTCATCTGCTGCTGAAGGATATGTAAAAAAGTACAGCAACCTGGAGAACAGTTTGGAATTTTCTTTTAAAAAGCTTAACATGCAATACCATACAACCCAGAAACTGTACTCGTAAGCATTTATCCCAGAGAAATGGAACCTTATATTCACACAAAAATTTGTATGTGAATGTTTATAGCAGCTTTGTTCATAATAACCCAAAATAGAAACAACCCCAATGTCCTTCAGTGGGTGAATGATTAAACAAACTGACACATTCATACCGTGGAGTATTCCTCAGCAATAAAAAGGAATGAACTAATGGTACGTACAATAACCCAATGAATATTTGGAGAATTCTATTATGAGTGAAAAGCCAATCCTATTAGGTTACATACTGTATAATTCCATTTATATAAAATTCTTGAAATGACAAAATTATGGAAATGTAGAACACATTAGTAGTTGGCAGAGGTTAATATGGCAGTGAGGAGTAGGGTATGAGGGAAATTGCTATAAAAGGATGGAAATATTCCTTGTAGTGATGGAAATATTCTGTATCTTAATTGTGTCAGTGTCAATATCCTGGTTGTGACATTATACTACGCTTTTGCAAGATATTAGCCATTTGGGAACTTTGGGTAATGAGTACTTGGGATCTGTCCACATTTTTTATTAAAACTGCATGATCCACAGCTAACATCATTCTCAATGGTGAAAAGCTGAAAGCATACCTTCTAAGGTTGGGAACAAGACAAGGATGCCCACTCTTGCCACTTTAATTCAACATGGTTTTGGAATTCCTAGCCACAGCAATCAGAGAAGAAAAAGAAATAAAATGAACCCAAATTGGAAAAGAAGAAGTAAAATTGTCACTGTTTTCAGATGACATTATGCTATACATAGAAAACCCTAAAGACGTTACCAGAGAACTACTAGCACTCATCAGTGAATTCAATAAGATTACTGGATACGAAATTAATATACAGAAATCTATTTCATTTCTATGCACTATCAGCGAAATATCAAAAATAGAAATTAAGGGAACAATCCTACCATCACATCAAAAAAGAATAAAATACCTAGGAGTAAACCTACCTAAGGAGGCAAAACACCTGTACTCTAAAAACTGTAAGATGCTAATGAAAGAAATTGAAGATGTCACAAACAGATGGAAAGGTATACCATGTTCTTGGATTGGAAGAATCAATATTGTTAAAATGACCATACTATCCAAGGCAGTCTACAGTTTCAACACAATCTCTATCAAATTACCAATGGCATTTTTCACAGAACTAGAACAAAATATTTTTAAATTTGTATGGAACCACAAAAGACCCAGAATAGCCAAAACAATCTTCAGAAAGAAAAATGGAGCTGGAGGAATCATGCTCCCTGACTTCAGACTATACTGCAAAGCTACAGTAATCGGAGATTCCAACCAAGCCGGGAACATCAACAAGGGAAAAGAGAGAGCTTCTGAGACAAAGTTCGGGGTTAACCCATTGCTGTGGTGAGAGGCTTCAGTAAATCACAGCTGAAATACACTGGACAAACATTCGTGATTCCCAGGAGTTAAGAAAAGAGATGCAAAAGCGGAGAAAATTTTGCGATTTCTTCATCTTTTCAGCACTGCAGTTATGTGTTCTAAGCATCTTCTGAAAGCCTCTTTGTAAATACTTTTAAAAGGCCAGAAAAATGTTAGTGTTGCTGCCTTAGATGTTCCAGTCTGCCTTCTGCCTTTCTCCGATGACTACACCATTACAATCAAAAGAAGAAAATTCCAGTCAAGAAGCCTTAGAGGGCAGACAGCAGAAGCAAGAACTACAATCCTGGAGACTGTGGAACAAAAACCACATTCACAGAAAGAGAGACAAGATGAAAAGGCAGAGGGCTATGTACCAGATGAAGGAACAAGATAAAACCCCAGAAAAAAAAACTAAGTAAATTGGACATAGGCAACCTTCCAGGAAAAAAATTCAGAATAATGATAGTGAAGATGATCCAGGACCTCGGAAAAAGAATGGAGGCAAAGATTGAGAAGATGCACGAAATGTTTAACAAAGATCTAGAAGAATTAAAGAACAAACAAACAGAGATGAACAATACAATAACTGAAATGAAAACTACACTAGAAGGAATCAATAGCAGAATAACTGAGGCAGAAGAACGGATAAGTGACCTGGAAGACAGAATGGTGGAATTCACTGCTGCAGAAGAGAATAAAGAACAAAGAATGAAAAGAAATGAAGACAGCCTAAGAGACCTCTGGGACAATATTAAGCATAACAAATTCGCATTATAGGGGGTTCCAGAAGGAGAAGAGAGAGAAAGGACCGGAGAAAATATTTGAAAAGATTATAGTCAAAAGCTTTCCTAACATGAGAAAGGAAATAGCCACCCAAGTCCAGGAGGCACAGAGAGTCCCATACAGGATAAACCCAATGAGAAACACGCTGAGACACATAGTAACCAAATTTGCAAAAATTAAAGACAAAGAAAAAGTATTGAAAGCAGCAAGGGAAAAATGGCAAATAACATACAAGGGAATGCCCATAAGATTAACAGCTGATTTCTCAGCAGAAACTCTCCAAGCCAGAAGGGAGTGGCATGACATATTTAAAGTGATGAAAGGGAAGAACCTACAAGCAAGATTACTCTACCCGGCAAGGATCTCATTCAGATTCGATGGAGAAATCAAAAGCTTTACAGACAAGCAAAAGCTAAGAGAATTCAGCACCACCAAACCAGCTCTACAACAAATGTTAAAGGAACTTCTCTAAGTGGGAAACACAAGAGAAGGAAAGGACCTACAAAAACAAACCCAAAACAATTAAGAAAATGGTCATAGGAACATAAGTATCGATAATTACCTTAAACGTGAATGGATTAAATGCTCCAACCAAAAGACACAGGGTCACTGAATGGATATAAAAACAAGACGCATATATATGCTGTCTACAAGAGACCCACTTCAGACCTAGGGACACATACAGACCGAAAGTGAGGGGATGGAAAAAGCTACTCCATGCAAATGGAAATCAAAAGAAAGCTGGAGTTCCAATACTCATATCAGGTAAAATAAACTTTAAAATAAAGAATGTTACAAGAGGGAAAGAAGGACACTACATAATGATCAAGGGATCAATCCAAGAAGAAGATATAACAATTATATGCACCCAACATAGGAGTACCTCAATACATAAAGTAACTGCTAACAGCTCTAAAAGAGGGAATCAGCAGTAACACAACACTAGTGGGGGACTTTAACACCTCACACCAATGGACATGTCATCCAAACAGAAAATTAATAAGGAAACAGAAGCTTTAAATGACACAATAGACCAGATAGATTTAATTGATATTTATAGGACATTCCATCCAAAAACAGCAGATTACACTTTCTTCTCAAGTGCACACGGAACATTCTCCAGGATAGATCACATCTTGGGTCACAAATCAAGCCTCAGTAAATTTAAGAAAATTGAAATCATATCAAGCATCTTTTCTGACCACAACACTATGAGATTAGAAGTCAATTAGAGGGGGAAAAAAATGTAAAAAGCACAAACACATGGAGGCTAAACAATACATTACTAAATAACCAAGAGATCACTGAAGAAATCAAAGAGGAAATCAAAAAATACCTAGAGACAAATGACAATGAAAACACGATGATCCAAAGCCCTTGGGATGCAGCAAAAGCAGTTCTAAGAGGGAAGTTTACAGCAATACAAGCCTACCTCAAGAAACAAGAAACATCTCAAATAAAAAATCTAACCTTACACCTAAAGGAACTAGAGAAAGAAGAACAAACAAAACCCAAAGTTAGTAGAGGGAAAGAATTTATAAAGATCAGAGCAGAAATAAATGGAATAGAAACAAAGAAAACAATAGCAAAGATCAATAAAACTAAAAGCTGGTTCTTTGAGAAGATAAGCAAAATTGATAAACCATTAGCCACACTCATCAAGAAAAAGAGGGAGAGGACTCAAATCAATAAAATTAGAAA
>NW_020185339.1:7461370-7490952 GCF_003031525.2 Neophocaena asiaeorientalis asiaeorientalis | reverse complement strand
TATGAACAGACCAAACACAAGTAATGAAATTGAAACTGTGATTAAAAATCTTCCAACAAACAAAAGCCCAGACCAGATGGCTTCACAGGTGAATTCTGTGAAACATTTAGAGAAGAGCTAACATCCGTCCTTCCCAAACTCTTCCAAAAATTTGCAGAGTAAGAAACACTCCCAAACTCATTTTGTGAGGCCATCATCACCCTGATACCAAGACCAGACAAAGATACTACAAAAAAAGAAAATTACAGACCAATATCACTGATAACAAACTGAAGACTAAAAACCATATGATTATCTCACTAGATGCAGAAAAAGCTTTTGACAAAATTCAACACCCATTTATGATAAAAACTCTCCAGAAAGTGGGCATACAGGGAGTCAACCTCAACATAATAAAGACCATATACAACAAACCCACAGCAAACATCTGTCTCAATGGTGAAAAACTGTAAGCATTTCCTTTGAGATCAGGAACAAGACAAGGATGTCCGCTCTCACCACTATTATTCAACATAGTTTTGGAAGTCCTAGCTAGAGGGTGTGGAGAAAAGGGAAACCTCTTGCACTGTTGGTGGGAATGTAAATTGATAAACCACTATAGAGAACAGTATGGAGGTTCCTTCAAAAACTAAAAATAGAATTACCATATGACCCAGCAATCCCACTACTGAGTGTATACCCAGAGAAAACAATAATTCAAAAAGACACGTGCACCCCAGTGTTCATTGCAGCACTATTTACAGCAGCCAGTTTGTGGAAGCAACCTAAATGCCCATCAAGAGACGAATAGTAAAGAAGATGTGGTAAATATATACAATTGAATATTACTCAGCCATAAAAAAGAATGAATTGGGTCATTTGTAGGGACATGGATGAATCTAGAGACTGTCATACAGAGTGAAGTAAATCAGAAAGAGAAAAACAGATATTGTATATTAACACATATATGTGGAACCTAGAGAAATGGTATGGATGAACCGGTTTGCAGGGTAGTAATTGAGACATATGTAGGGAACAAACATATGGACACCAAGGGGGAAAGTGGCGGAGGCTGGTGGTGGTGGTGCTGTGATGAATTGGGAGATTGGGATTGACATATATACACTAATATGTAAATATGGATAACTAATAAGAACCTGCTGTATAAAAAAAAAAACAGCTACAGTAATCAAAACACTATGGTATTGGCACAAAAGCAGATTGTATAGATCAATGGAACAAGATAGAAAGCTCAGAAATAAACCCATACACTTATGGTCAATTAATCTACGACAAAGGAGGCAAGAAAATACAATGGAGAAAGGACAGTCTCTTCAGTAAGTGGTGCTGGGAAAACTGGATGCCTACAGGTAAAAAGAACAAGCATTTTCTAACACCATATCAAAAAATAAACTCAAAATGAATTAAAGACCTAAATGTAAAACTGGATACTATAGTACTCCTAGAGCAGAACATATGCCGAACACTCTTTGACATAAATCATAGCAATATTTTTTTGGCTCTGTCTCCTAGAGTAGTGGAAATACAAAAATAAACAATTGAGACCTAATTAAACTTAAAAGCTTTTGCAAAGGAAACCATAAACAAAAAAAGACAACCTGCAGAATTGGAGAAAATATTTGCAAGTGATGCTACCGAGAAGCGATTAATTTCCAAAATATACAAACAACTCATACAGCTTAATATCAAAAAAACAGACAACCCAATGAAAAAATGGGCAGAAGACCTAAATAGACATTTCTCCAAATAAGACATACACATGGCCATCAGGCACGTGAAAAGATGCTCAACATAGCTAATCATTAGAGAAATGCAAATCAAAACTACAATGCGGTATCACCTCACACCAGAATAGCCATCAATAAAAAGTCTACAAACAATAAATGCTGGAGAGGGTATGGAGAAAAAGGAACCCTCCTACACTGTTGGTGAGAATGTAAATTGGTGCAGCTACTGTGGAGAACAGTATGGAGGTTCCTTACAAAACTGAAAATAGAATTACCATATGATCCAAGAATCCCACTCCTGGACATATATCTGGATAAAACTCTAATCTGAAAAGATACATGCACCCCAATTTTCATAGTAGCACTGTTTACAATAGCCAAGACATGGAAGCAACCTAAAGAAGATGTGGTATATATACACAATGGAATATTACTCAGCCATAAAAAAGAGTGAAATAATGCCATTTGCTGCAACATGGATGGACCTAGAAGTCATATTAAGTGAAGTAAGTCAGAGACAAATATCATATGATATCACTTATTTGTGGAATCTTAAAAAATGATATAAATGAACTTATTTGCAAAACAGAAATAGACTCACAGACATAGAAAACAAACTTATGGTTACCAGAAGGGATAACAGGGGGTAGGGGGAGATAAATTAGGAGTTTGGGATTAACATATACACACTACTAAGTATAAAACAGATAAACAGCAAGGACCTACTATATAGCACAGGGAACTGTATTCAATGTCTTGTAATAACCTATAATGGAAAAGAATCTGTAAAAGAATATGTATATATATTCTTTTATATGTATGACTGAGTCACTTTGCTGTACACCTGAAGCTAACACAACATTGTAAATTAACTGTACATCAGTTTAAAAAATGGATTTAAAAAACTGCACGTGGGGCTTCCCTGGTGGCGCAGTGGTTGAGAGTCCGCCTGCCGATGCAGGGGACACGGGTTCGTGCCCCTGTTCGGGAAGATCCCGCATGCCGCAGAGCAGCTGGGCCCGTGAGCCATGGCCGCTGAGCCTGCGCGTCCGGAGCCTGTGCTCTGCAACGGGTGAGGCCACAACAGTGAGAGGCCCATGTACCGCAAAAAAAAAAAACCAACAACAAAAAAAACTGCATGTGCATCTACAATTATTTCAAAATAAAAAATAGATTACTGAATTGTAGAATCTGGGTAGTGGATATGCAGATATTCACTATAAAATACTTTCAAATTTACTATATATTAGAAACGTTCTGTAATGAAATATACAAGAAAATAGATTTTTCATGTTTACAAATGCAGCGCATCACCATTACATCTTTACAGTATTATAATGTGTATATTAAATGACAACTTGAAATAAATCCAGAAGTCACACACATCAGTATTTAACCAGGTGAAATGAGCCTATATTCACACAAAAAATTATATGTGAACACTTATGATGTCTTTATTTACAGTCAGAAACTGGAAACAAGCTTAATCCCTCAGCTGGGGAATGGATAACCAGACTGTGACACATCCTGTAATGTAATACTACTCAGCATTAAAAAGGAACTTACTACGAATACACATAACAATATGGATGAATGTCAAATGCATTTGCTAAGTGAAAGAAGCCAGATTTAAAAGACTGCATTCAGTATGACTCCTTTTATGTGACATTCCTGCAAAGGAAAAAGTAAAAAGACAGATATCAGACTAGTGGTTGCCAGGGCTTGGGCCTGGTGGCAGAGGGTATTTCAGGGCTTGATGGGACTGTTCTGTGTCTTGATATTCATGCTTGTTACACAACTGTGTATATTCATCAAAACTGAGAACTGTACACAAAAAAGGGTGAATTTCACTGTATGTAAATTGTCTTAATTTTTAATAATGAAAAAGTGTGGCCATTAATAATGAAAAAATGGCCATCGCTGAGGGAGAACAAGTGTCTTGACTAAAATCAAACCAAGTTAAAGATAATTTTAGAAAATACTTTTTCAAATGGCACATGTCCACCTTCTCTCCCACCAATACCCACCTTTAGTCATACACTCTCTCCTCCCAGTTGTAAACTTTCTCTAATGTCTTGATATGGAATTCACACATAATAGAGATGAAGAAACAAACTGGAAGGGTGTTATTTCACTACAGCATAAAATTAAACTCTGAAGTCAGTATGTTTAATTATAAGTCTAAGTTAAAATTACACAATTAGTTCAGAAAATGAATTACAGTGGCTGAATTGGGGAAGACATGGTCATTTGTATGAAAAAGTATTTATTTCAGTAGAAGCCAATGGTATGAAAGGTGTGCTAAAAATAAAAGAGGCATAATATAATATATTCTTGGCCTTCAGAAAGGTAAATATTCAACGATGAGAGTAATATTTACACTCTGAACTTTGTTGGATCACAGCTGGAATATCTTATATAGCTTTGTCACTTAAGATAACTCGAGAGACTTAACAGCTGCTTGTAAGTTTGTGAAGGACTGTTATGTAGGAGTGGCAGTAGACTTTGTGTTGCTTTGAAGATACCAGGGAAGCAGGCAGGTTTTATACTTATGAGTATTTCTAACAGACCAGTACAAAAGTGAAATGGTACTACGTCTGAAATATTAAGCACTCTGCTTTGATATGTGTTCAGAGGCACATCGTCTCCATTCTATGGTCTCTGGGACCCTGTAGATTGTTTGATTTTATTCTTTATCTTACTTTAAGGTTTTAATATACTGTTTATATGTATTATTAATATCTTCTCCAGGCTAAGCATACTCAGGTTTCCTTATCTGATATAGCTGTTGGACCTTCAGTCATTCTGGTTGCCCTTGTCTCCTTAGTTATCAATGCTTTTGTTAAAATGGGGTGGTATTTTCATGAACTGTTTTCTAGCCTGTCCACGTGTTGGCAGGTGGTACTGCTGTCTTCTGTATCTGACTATCTAGACCCAGTCCTATAACTTCTATTCTCATTTTCTACAGTTTTAACCAAGAACTTTTAAATTGTTTATTTAATACCTCTTTCTAGAAAACAGAGACTAGCACCTTAAATAGTATCTGTACATAGTAGATATATTTGAATGAATAATTTCACCCCTGTTCTATGTTTTCACACAGGTAACAGTGATTCACATTGAGGTTACTTGAAACATGCAAAAGTTTCTCTCTTTTTTTTTTCTGTACAGGAATTTCGGCAGAAAGTAATGCTGGGAACTCCTTTCCTAGTTATTTGGCTGGTTGGGTTTATAGCAGACCTAAATATTGATTCTTGGCTCATTAAAGGGCTAATGTATGGTGGCGTTTGGGCTACAGTACAGTTTCTTTCAAAGTAAGTGTGTTGTTTTTAGCTATATTTTTAAGTGGACATGTAAGAATATAGTTTGGACCTGGCTATATAAAATTAATGTTTTGTATATTTAGAACACTGCCTTTATATAACTTGTTTGATCTTAATTTAATGTTAAAGAATTTTTGGCAGATTTATATCTGAAATCTTTAACATTTTTAACATTGTTGTTAAAAATGACTCTAAAGGTACTTCCAGTGACAAGGTCTAACATATAATTTTGAAGGCTAAAATGCAGCTTTAAGACATTTCAATAGAAGTAGACTCAAGTTTGTTGAACTCTAAATGTAATATACATTGCTTATTTCTGGGTAACTATAATGCTTGAGCTTACCTTTCCATAGGAATTATATTTTCTTTGATCATAGGCAGTGTGCAAGAAAGAGGTTTGATTTTAGCGCAAGGTAGAGTCTAAGCATATGAAGTAATGCTCAGTTTTGTTTTGTTTTAAAATTTTCTCTTTCTCCTTTTTTATTTAAACATTGTGATCATGCCCTTTTCTTCTTATCCCTAGATCCTATTCCCCTAAAGTGGCCCATCCAGCAAACTAGGCAGGCATTTATGATCCAGAACTTCCCACCTAATTTCTATTCCTTTAGTACCTTGTTTTCACCAGAATTTCAAAAGAGAGTTCTGAAAATAATTCAGAGAGAGATGAGAATGGCTGGTAATGCACTAATGTGGTAACTCTCAGGAAGAGGCTTAATTCTAGGTAATTAATCTCATTTTAGTGTTTCTAGGCATTCCAAGGGGTAGTGTGGTAGGAATTCACCAATACTCCCTACTTAGTGTACATGGATGGTTGATCCTGCTTATGTTTAATAAAATTTATCAGTATTTATTTTTCCTGAATTCTGTAAACAATGACCTTTAATTCCTCCAAGTTAGCCAGTTCATTCTCTTTGAGAAGATGTGCTGAAAGCTTAGTGGGAATGTGTAGGTAAGGAGAAGTAATGATGAAACGTAGAGAAAAACTTGGGGATTGCTTTGCGCTCATTTGTTAAAATTATGTCTTTGGTGGGTAATATGCTGGGTGATAGAGTTACTGTATATACTAAAGTGAGTTATTGATTTAAGAGAATAGGAATACAGTGAAATTCTAAAGTTGAAAAGTACATAGAATATAATTTTAATTCTGATGAATTAAAAGTAGCTTAAGACTCTTGCTGAGTCATTCAATATTCAATATTCTTATTGAATATTATGAAAACAGTATGGATACTTAAGCATCCTGGATTTCTGGGTTTTGTTAAGAGTATACTATACAGAATATATGTGATTTTCATTTAAATAAATAAATATTCTTTTTTACAATGAAATATGGAGTTCAAATTCGATAAAACTTCTTGTGTTTTACAGATCCTTTTTTGATCATTCGATGCATAGTGCATTGCCCCTTGGAATATATTTGGCAACCAAATTCTGGATGTATGTGACGTGGTTCTTCTGGTTTTGGAATGATATCCTTTGGTTATAAAGGTCTTAGCTTAATAATAATTTAACATAAGAGCTGAACTACTCACGACGTGCTACAGTAAAACAGTATTCCTAGAAAAATAAGTATGAACTAATGTATTGTTTTTAAATGTTTCATATTTAATAAATTGCTTTTCAAAGCTGCTTTTAATAATATCAGTAATAATAATAATAGTGACCATTTATTGATTTTTTAAAGGGCATTTTCTTAAATACGTTGTGCTCCATTTAGTATACATCCTATACGTTAGTACTGTTGTCTCCATTTTATAGATGAGACAATTTAGGCTTAAATAGGGTAAGCTGTTATTCTTGCCCAAGGTCACACAGCTAGTCTCTAATAAAGCAGGGTAGAAACACATATTTGTCTTTATTCTATAACACTTACTCTGAACCTTTCTACTGAACTGTGATTTCCATGTTTTAGTGTCAAAATTATTTTCTCTAAATATTTTCTTATTATCACAACTTACTATTTTGCTGTGATAGGTAACAGTTTTCTCTTTTGCTTCATGAAAAACATGTAATGCTGTATCTTCAAATGTTGCTAACTTCAGCATATTATTTCAATGTACTATACTTTTAAAAAGTAATATAATTTGAAATTGTAAATGTGTGTGTATGTGTGAGATTCAGATCTCACATCTCAAGAAGTCAGATTCACATCTCAAGAAATAAGGACAATGTCAATTTTTGATATTTTTAATAGAAAAAAGTCAACCAGTAAGACAGTCTGTTTTATTATACTAAAGGTACATGTTTCATAAATGTCTTAATCATTTTTCAAGACATTGCTATAAAAAGTATATAAGATTTTAAATGGTATGAATTATTCAGTGACTTTTAACTGTTCTGAACAATATTAATTAATAGCTGGTTTCACTTCACAGTGTTACATGGTTTAATATTGCATTCTTTTTAAGTTGTCTTGTGTATTAGACAAAAGCAAAATATGCTAATTTTCTTTGTGAAATGGAGCCTCAGAATTGTAACTACACTTCTAATTCTTATATTTTCACAGCATTGTAGGATTACTTTTAGAAAGTGTAGTACTTTTAAATACTTTCTTAGCATAGTGTCTACTGAAATTTTTCCATGTGGCAGTTTTCACTAGCTCATTCTAGGCTTGTATTATACTTTGATATAAAAATTGTTCTTCAGGGATTTATTAAGCATTAGAACTATCTTATTGGAACATTTAATGCGTAAAACATATCTGCTCTTTTTCAGTACCTCATTATTTTAAATTTATAAAAAAGCACTGACCTCTGAAATGACTTCAGTATTCCAGACATATTTTCTAACTTTGCTTCCTAAACTGGACAGTAAATTTTATGTTCAAGGAAAAAAGTCAGATTCACATCTCAAAATAATTTTAGACTGTTGCTGTACTCTTATTAATCTGTTTGGATGTAAGTAGAGAAAAACAGGATAATTAGTAAAGTACCAAATAATGAAAACTTTATGCCAGAGAGTTTTATATAGTCTGTGTATAAAGACTTGTGCCTAGGAACATCAGATGGCACTTAAGCACTTGGAGACCATTTTAAACAGCAAAATCACCAAAAGAAGCACACAAATGCTAAACAAGAAGGCAGAGTATTGCCTCATGTAACTCAGCGGGGAATGTGTGCATAGGGCAACTCATATTTCTTGCTGCTTTGCACGTACAAATGACTGCAAAAGCACTGTCAATATTGATTTTGGAGTTACAAATAAATTCTAGCTAGTAGGCATGAGGATCAACTGTATAAAAGTTATTTTAGTTCTCATAATATGTTACCCAACTTAAGTGTTTTTGTGGTGGTAATGAGTATTATATTGATGTAAACCATTTGTTATAATAAATTATTTTTCTTTTTTACTATTCATTAGGTAAGTATTACCCCATATACATGTTATATTTGTTTAGTGACTTTCTGGTTTATAGTTCTTTCAGATATGTTGTTTTACTTGGTTCTCAGAACAATCCTTTCAGATTAAAAAAATAAATCACACAAATCGTAATGCTGTTTTCTAACTGATGGAAAAATTGAGGTTCAGAGAAGTTGTATGTCTTGCTCAGAGTTACATAGCTAGGTAATTATCGAGAGTCTGATATAGAACCCAGCTCTTTGACCTGATACAGTATGTCTTCAAATGCCCTATTTTCTACTCTGAACATAATTTTTAAGTTCCTAAACCTTCTTAGAAAGCAATTTAGCAACCTGTAGAAAGGGCCTTTGATCTCTTAATTATTTATAAGTAAATAATAAGAGATAAGATCAAAGATTTATTTACAAGGATATTTATCATAGTACCATTTACAATATAATAGGGAAAAAATGGAAATAACCTAAATGTCCAACCTGAATAGGAGGAAAGATTTTTCAGTTATGTGACATATGGTACAGGATAAAATAGCCATTAAAATGCTTTTCTAAGACTTAGTGATATGGGCTCATAATTAGAATATAACAAATGAAAAAATACTAAATTGTATTTACAGAGAGATTCTAATTTTAAAACGTGCAAAAGAGCCGGAAGTGAGTACATGTAATTTTAGCTGTGGTTATTTCTGGGTGTGAGATTTGTGAGTGATTTTCTTGTGCTTTTATTTATTTGAAAATTTTGTTCATTGACCATACTTCTTTTATAATGATCAAACAACTCTAAAATTCACTGTGGTGAACAGTAGAGTCTACTGTTTATTGTATTGGCAACACTTTTGAAATAACTTATTAGGAATTTTATATCTAAAAATAATTATTTTTCAATCAGGTCTTAAGCTTCTTAAACCAAAGGTGGATGTGAGAAACTTATGGAACCTGGATCATTACATATGTAAAAATGAAAACAGTGCAGAATTATCATTTTCGCCATTCTTTCCTGTGCATTTTCCTCTTGAGCATTTTTTCCTGTAGTTTACTCTTAGGACTTCTTCAGTTTTACATGTATCTCTGCTAGTTTCCTTCTCATATTTTCTAAGCTTTTTAATCCCTATCTTTAGGTATCCAGTCATCACCTGTGAATTCCAACAATACTGCTATAAGTATTCTTGTATATCTTTTTTTTGTGCACATGTGCAGGTTTCTGTGAAGTCATTGAAGATACTCTTACAAAAGTTCTTAGTTCACATGTGTTTGACTACTGTGTATAACGAATGATGTGACGGGAGAGGTCAGTGTCTTCCTTTTTGCTCATTAGAGAACTCATTGCTCCAACACACTCTTTCCTCACTCAGTTGCAGTACCAACCTCGATATTTATCAAGTTTCCTGTACTCTATTCGGTTTATTGATCTGTGTGCCTTACCAGTACTGTATTATCATATTACTGTAGCTTTATTCTTAACTCATGATATCTGGTAGGCCAAGTTTCCCAACTTTTTGTTTCTCAGTAATATCTTACCTCTTTTTAGCCCTTCGCACTTCTGCTTAAATTTTTAAAAATCAGCTCCTTAAGTTCCATGGGAAGCCTAATGCAATTTTGATTGAAATTCTATTTAAGCTATAGAATAATTTAGAGAAAAATGACTTCTTTCTGATATTTAGATCTTTGCTATTTCAGAATATCCTAGAGTGGGTGGCTTAAACAACAAAAATTAATTTTCTCACAGTTCTGGATCAGGATGCCTGCACGGTTGTGTTCAGGTGAGGGCTCTCTTCCCGACTTACAGACAGTCACTTTCTCCCTGTGTCCTCACATGGCAGGAAGAGAGTGAGAGAGATCTCTTCTTTCCTCTTCTTATACAGCCACAGTCCTGTTGGGTTAGAGCCCCACCCTTATGACCTCATTTAACCTAATTATCTCCTAAAGAGCCTATCTCCAGGTACAGTCACATTATAAGTTAGGGCTTCAACATATGAATTTGGAAGAGGGGAGACATGATTCAGTCCATAGCAGAAGTCCAGGGTGGGATTGATAAGAATTCTGACTTTGTCTTTTCATCCACATTTCCCATACTACTAATACAGATGGAGGTGGGATTAAGAACTACCCCAGGTGGCCTGTCTCACCAGAATCATCTTCTTTCCTTGACCCCTAGTTTGAACTTTATGGTATAGTGTGGCTTGTCCTCTTTCCAAAGTTGTTGCTTGCATTTTGCAGATCACTTGGTTGGTTTGATTGACTGTTTTTGGTTCATTTTGGGGGTATTATGGTAAGTTAGAGCTGTAGTTCACAGCAGGCATCAAAATAACATCCAAGTAGATTAAAGAGTTAAATGGAAAAAGAAGATTCCATAAACATTTAAATGAAAACGTTGATGACAAGTATTTGTTTTATTTCTAATTGGAGGACTGTTTAAGCATAAAAACAAATACAAATTAAGAATAAAATAGTGCTTCTCTTGCTTCTAAATTTGCAGCTCTTTTCCTTTACTCAATGCTAGTGCAAACATAGTGATCAACAAATGTGTATTGCTAGTGGGGTTGTAAATTGGTGTATCTTTCTGTAAATAATCTGATGGTATAAAAATATATATCAAGCAATAAAAATGTTCATACCCAAAGATATTGTTCCCATAATATTTAATGACCCAGGGTAAACTGCAGAGCACTTTGGAGAGGCAGAATAGCATAGGTAGTAAGAGCCTAGCTTGTAATACCAGCTCCACCTCTAATCCATTCTTTAATCTTAGACTGCTTAATTAACCTCTGCCTCAGTTTTATCATGGGGATAGCAGCAGGCTTTATCATAGGGTTTTTGTGCAGCCTAAATAAATGGCTTGTAGTCAGTGACAAATAAGTGTTATTTTATTAATGTTAATAAATACACAATGATCTCAATTATGATTAAAAGTGCAGAATACCAAAAATAAAAGGAGTTATCTCTGGGTTGTGGAGTTACTGTTTTTGTCTATGCTTTTTAATGTTTTCTAACTTTCATTAGGAAAAAAGGTTTACAAAAAACAGCCATACCCAAAAATTATTTCTGTTAAATGCTTTAAATTAACTGCACTGATCTATTGCTAAAGCTAAGTTTAAACTACCATTTGAAGATATCTAATCTCTTTCCCTTTAAAAAAGCAAAGAAATTCTTTAAGTTCATCTGATATTTAATTCCTGAATATCCCTTTCAAACCTGTAGTCATTTACTGAGCTGCTAGTTAGCTCTCTGCAAATTTAATCCAGGCTGTAAGAACCTGACCTATATATACTTATATGTTAGCACTTTTTGAAACTGTTATAATAAGATACTGCCCTGAAAAATGCCACGGTTCAGCATTCATTGCACATACATTTATCCAGCTTTATTCTTAAGCAAATTTTGCTGTTGGAAGAGCTGAAAATTTGACTTTCTGTTTATTCTCTTCTGGCTGTACCCATGGATTTTGGGGAATAAGGATGGTGAAAGTTGGGAATAAATAGGGGACTGGAGAAAGAGAAATCACTTTTATATATGGCAGGTGATATTAACTACTCTTTCTTCCTTTTTTTCCTCTTGTATTTTAAGTGGTTGTTTAGTGTTTTCATATTTACCAAACAAATATAGGATTGTTTCATTCATGAAGCTGTTCTTTCTTTCTTTTTTCTTTTTTTTTTTTTTTTGTGGTACGCGGGCCTTTCACTGTTGTGGCCTCTCCTGTTGCGGAGCACAGGCTCAGGACGCGCAGGCCCAGGGGCCATGGCTCACGGGCCTAGCCACTCCGCGGCATGTGGGATCTTCCCGGACCGGGGCACGAACCCGTGTCCCTTGCATCGGCAGGCAGACTCTCAACCACTGCGCCACCAGGGAAGCCCGAAGCTATTCTTTCTTACCTGTGCTTCATAAGAAATATAGAGTGTGTATACATGATAATGTCCAAATGTCTTACAGAATGTTTGTATGATACTTGTACTACATAAAATCTTTGTTTTTGGCCGCACCCTGTGGCTTGTGGGATCTTAGTTTCCTCACCAGGGATCGAACCCAGGCCCTCGGCAGTGAGAGTGAGGAGTCCTAACCGCTGGACCACCAGGGAATTCCCAGCCTAACATTTTATTAAATCTTTTGGTTTTTTTTTTTTTACATGTACATGGGGGCCTTCATAAATAATGAAGACCTGAAGAAGTGACCAGAGTAGGAATCTTTATGCCTTTTAGCAAAGAAACGATACATTTGTGAAGAAATGACAAGCCAGAGGGTTTGAGCTAGGGGCAGTCAGTTATGGGGATGTGACTAGGGGCTGTGTGGGGAGACTAGTGGAAGAGAAGGGTTAGTGCAGTCAGTATGTGAAACACAGGTCCCTGTCTGTCAGTGTCCTTCCCAGGCTTTGGTGATGAGGCCTTTCCTTTCTTCTCTGGTACAGGGAAGGCACCATTCTCGTGAGAAATTTTGTGGATAGCTTTTTTACCTACGTAAAATCTTGAAAATGGTATGTTTTGTGTCCCAAAAATGTGTTGCTCTAGCAACATTGATTTATTTCTCCCAGTGTTATTGAAAATAGTCTTTGATTCTTCACTTATAAGTGCCTAGTACATTTCTTATATTTTCATTAGGTAGAAAAATGTAAACATAGAAGCTTTTTCTGTTTTAAGCAGGTTTATAAGTACCTTTTCTAAAATTAAGGCCACCTTGAATGTGGGCAAAAATGGCAACGGAGAGAATGTAAAAACAGTCTTTTAAATAGATGGGTGTGATATCTAAGTGTTTGGTAGATTTTAATGCATATAGATAAAATATTGATAATATGCTAATTACTTTGAACATGAGAAGTCCCTTCATTTTTGTTAAAAGAAATAATGATCATTTAAAAATAATGTATTCACTGACTTTTCAAAAGTGTCAGATAACCCTACATGATTTAAAGTTCATAAAAAATTCACATTTTTAGTTTTTACACTTATTTATGAGCAGAATGGGAAATGTACTTATTTTGATGTAATAGATAGACTAACATATATAGATGTAATCTATTTTGATGTAATAAATAAACCATCTTGTATTTTTTTGGAGGTTTTTGTGTGTATGTGTGATAAAATTTTACAGATTATAAGTTTACCTATAATAATAACTAGTTTTCATTGCTTCTTTAGATTCCTTAACTTTAGGTACATCTCAACTTTTTATTTATCCATCTTCCATTCCTTGTCAATAGTATTGCACTTTTCTACAATTTTGGAAAATCTTGGAAATCAGATCCAGGGATTATTAAAGCTACAGAGGAACAAAAGAAAAAGGTAGCAAGATACAATCTAACTAGTCACTTGTGTTTTATTGCCAGATTATCAGTATTTTTAGCAGATAATAGAGTACAAAAAAGGAAACTAGAAATTTCAAACCAAACTGAGATTATGTGTAGTTGGTGCTCACCTTTGGTGTTCTTGTGATGCCAGTCCTTAACAGTTCCATGACATTTTAAAATTTCATGTTTCTCTCCTTTATAAGGATTATGATTGTTTTGAGGGACAAATAACAGTAGTTTACACATCTCTGTAAACCTTCAGCAAATAAATATGCATTCAGTAAATGTTTGTTAAATGACTGTAAATTAGAAGGCCACTAAACTGGTTGATAGTGTAGATATATTGTTCTAATAACTGAAATGTTTGTATATATGATCCAGGGCACCCCTCATCTATAGCTGAGGTACGTAGGAAACTGAATTTATAATCCAAAGATGTCACGGTAAGTAGAGAATTGGATTAGAAGCAATTAGATCATTTTAAGAGCTATTTAATCCAGTCTCTGAAAACAGAACAAATCCTGATGAATTATTTCCTATCCACATGGATTAAAACACTAGTAGGTTCTTACGGTCTAATCTTCCCCTTTCTAGGCTGCATAAAGAGTGCTACCCTTATATTCCAGTATTCTTTAGACATTACTGGTTATTGATTTGCCAGGTTTTCTTAGTCATAATCCAGTTCTGAAGATTCAGTTCTTTATTGGACTTAGGTTTACATTCGTCCCTTAATCATCAAAACCTTATACAGACTAGTTCTTAGGATAGGTCATTTAGTTTTATTCTCAGAGAAATATTCCCATAACTAAATTTAGGGTTGCTTTTTCATATATCCAAGAAATAAAATTCCTGTATTCATATTATAATGAAATAGCAGGAGTAAGTGAAGAGATTTTATTATCTTTAGCTGAAAACATTGGTTAATTAAAAATGAGCATTGTGTTTGCTGATACTCATATATTTATTTTTATTGAAGTATAGTTGATTTTCAGTGTCGTGTTAGTTTCAGGTGTACAGCACAGTGATTCAGTTATACATATATATACTTTTTCTGTTTCATATTCTTTTCCCTTATAGGTTATTACAAAATATTGAGTATAGTTGCCTGTGCTATGCAGTTGGTCCTTGTTGGTTATCTATTTTATATTTAGTAGTGTGTATTGATACTCATATTGATGGCACAATAGTTGGTATTGTTCTGTTTTGAATAATTTTTTTTTTTTTAATTCACAGACAATAGTTGAACTTGCAGAGACAGGAAGTCTGGACCTCAGTATATTCTGCAGTACCTGTTTGGTAATATATTTTTCTTTATTCTTCCCTCTCCCCTCTTCCCCTACCAGTGGAATAGCGTAGAGAGTTTGGGAAACCAGGACAGTTTCTTTCACTGAGCACATTTCTTGACCCACCCCTGCAAAATGCCTTTTAGATCATGGTACAGGAGGAAAGATGGTGAAAAGATGTCTCCTTTCCAATGTGCTTATTCCCCCGATGGTAGACCTTAACTACACTTATGATTCAGTGGTGCCATTCATTTGTATTCATTCTTATTCTCTTTTTCTCTCTTAAAATGTAATTCAACAAATAAAAAACTAAGTAATAAAAGTATTTAAAGTCAAAAGTTTACTATGATTCCCTAATATACTGTTATCCTAATTATATTTTAAGAAAATTTATTCTTATATTTAAAGGTCACAGTGGGAAATTATTAGATAACTTTTAAGACAACATGGCCTCTAAACTGGTTCAATTAGAGCAGTTATCCATCTGTATGAGTGTTTATTCAACTTAGAGCACTATTTTATCATTGATATTAAACATTGTCATATTCAACCAGGTCATAGATAAAGCTATATATGAAATTAAATGGCATTTACTTATGGAATCAGATATAGTGATACTGACATTGTTTTATTACTATAGACATCTAATTTCTATAGAATAATACTGTTATGTGTTTTAATGATTTTCTGCTTAATTTGTATAATTAGTTCTTGTGGAAAATATACAGACTGCCGCAGTGGTTAAACCATATTTCTCTACATGGAAATGGAAATATCCCCAAATCATGCTTGAAACTAAATGCCCTTTTATACTTTTAAGTTATACACTACAACTGAACTAATATCTTAACAGTTGAATAATAATAAAATAATTGACTTAGTTTAGGATTCTGGAATGAGTTTTTGAAACTAAGCTCTACTTCTACAGATTCTTTTAAGTTGTTTCACTTAACCAAACAGTTGTTTGGTTGTTTGTTTCTTTGACCTAACAGTTACGATTTTGGATGTTCGAAATATATACTGCTTTACTCTTGGTAACAACTTTAGGGTACTGACTGATTCTTTTGTATTTTCAAGCATGCTTTAAAAAGGCTTTTGTTTCTGTGCTTTACAATAGGTAATTTACAGAATTGTATTCTTAACATTTAGGACATTTTTATACTCTACTATTCTGTGAAAATATAATTCTGTTCCACAAAGTCAGGTATACATTGCTGATATCCTTGCCATATAGCAAACAGGTTGTTGTTTTTTTAACACTTTATAGGCTATGCATTTAATCAATTATACCAAATTGTCTTTCAAACATTGTGCATGTGCTTTTAGCAGTACACTCAAAGCAAGCAGTGATACATGTCATGAATAGTTAGACAACTTCACTAGAGAATTTTCTTTCCATCCTGAACATTGGGGTTAAAAGTATGGTCAGAAGTAAAACAATAACTTTCCATTTTGATAGGAAGACTAACATTTGGTAAACAGTTCAATTAAATTAGTTGGATGGTTCTTCAGGACTGATACAGATTCTTGGGTCAGCTGCCTACCACTGCTGTTGTTTTCTTATCCTGGTGTGGTTGTCATTTGGGGTCAGCAGTCTTTTCTATAGACAGTTCAATGCAGAGGCCCTTCTTAATTGGGAAATATGAATTTAAGAGTTGATTCTCTTCAGTTTCCTTGTGCATGAGGTACTTGAGAATACCTGATAAGAAGCCTTTCATCTAGGTTGGAGACAGTCCTTTAAATGGTGCTTATTCCAGTATGCATAACACCTTGGTTATAGATCATGGGGCACCTGATCTTCATCCAAAGATAGATTACAGTGATCAGCTTCAGAAACAAGCTTAGGATATCTTCTTAATAAGTTAAGCTAAGCTTTACAATAACATAACATAGTTAAGTTAACATAACAGTTAAGCTTTACAATAACATAACATAGTAACAAAGAGCTATTTGGGAAGAGAGTTTTAGACGGTAAATACTGACCTCAATTAACAAAACTAGAATTTAACATCTATTGAAACATAATCTTTTCTATCTAAAAGTACCCCCATTTTTATCAGATATAGCCAAATTATGATTGTAGAAAGAATATCCCAAGTGGAAAACACATTTTCTAACCATTTCTTTTTTCATTGTGAGGGCATCAGTCTTGCAGTCAGCAAACAGGTTCTTTATATAGAGTTGCTCAATACAGTTTCATTATTAAGTAAATATCTGATGGTAAGAACAAGACTTTCTCTCATCATAGCATAAACATTTTATTATATATTATGTTATAAGCTGCATAATTCTGGATAGATAATTTGTTATTGTAAAATAAAGAGCTTGTTCTATTATAAAATGATTCAAATTGACAGAGGTATTTTGTCATTATATGGGTATCTTTACTTTGAAAAATACACAGACACATGTAGATCAGAATTTTCCAAAAATGAATTGCTCTGTAAGTGAACTACGGCAACTGTTGTGTTTAGGAGCCTTGTGTCAGTTTTTGTGCAGAATTCATTGACAGCTGTTGCCCAAAGAGGAGACTTAGCTGAGAGTTGGAAGTAAGGATAAAATTTGTTTGATATATCCTACTTCTTTCTGCTAATAGTTTTAGTCTCATATCTGTGGTGAAGAATGACTTAGCCTTTTCTTGAGTCCACAGATTTTTTAATACATGTAAGAACCACATAGTGCACCTATGCCTTTTTCTTAGTACCTCAGAATAGTGTGTAATTTATGCAAACTGTTGGGGAAATGTTAGTGCTTTTATTGAAACACAAATAAAGGATATTACAAAATTTGTTTCTAGCAAGGGTTAATAACTGTAGCTCTTGTCATGTATCCAGCATTGGGACTAGCAGCTCTTTGAAGATCGCCAATGAGTTCTTGTATTCACTTGGTTGCTTTAGAGTAATGTAGAGAAAAACATTTCATAACACTTAAAACATCATAAACATGAGTTTTTTATTGCCTGTGAAGACCTGAAGAATGTATTTTATGTTTTTTAAAACAAACAGGGACTGCCTAAACTTCTTAAGCATGTTGTACTTTCTTAGATAAGGTCGTGCAGTTCAGCAGAGGAAGTGCTGTACCTTAATCTGAGATCTCAGATTTCTTTCACTAAAAGAAAGACGTGTACACTTACTGGGATTTTTTGCTGGATTTGTAAACTTTGGGAAGACATTTTATTAATGATGCGAATTTTTAAAGCTCTCTTTTATTCACTTCTAAATTGACCTTCCTTTTAGTAAGGAACCAATTTCATTTTATTAAGCAACAACCAGTATTATGACCATTAATTGCAATACATTTTCATTAAGAAGCCTGAAGAGTGATATTTGAGGAATTTGAGGGCTGTGAATTAAATATAGTACCATTCATTGCAACAGCAAATTGATCTTTGATTCTTAATTATTTTTGTGAATTGATGGTTCTGCCCCATCTTTATATTTTTATAAATATTTATATAAAATTTTTATATAAAAATGTTTATAAAATAATTTTCTATAAAAAATTTTTCTATAAAAATTTTAATAAAAATTTATAAAATATAAATTCTGCCCCGAATTTATATTTTAGAGTAGACTTATCCTCTTCATCTTTGTTGTTGCAGTTGAAATTTTATTAAACAAAAGTGATTTTTGTTTGGTTCTATTCCTTTGGAAACCTTGGTATAATCCTTTTCAAAAAATACCGGGTTTTTTTCATATTGTATTTTGAGAAAATAAAATGTTCGGCTTTCCTCTCTTAGGTATAGTGCCTTTCATAATCTTTTAACATGCCTGTTAACAGATACGGAAACCAGTGAGGTCCAAACATTGTGGTGTGTGCAACCGCTGTATTGCAAAATTCGACCATCATTGTCCATGGGTGGGCAACTGTGTAGGTAAGTTTTATGAGTAATTTCTAAATATATTGTTCATTTAAATTACTCTAGGTAACTAATGAAGTACAATATTAAAGTAGGTGTAGAAGGTTCATTCTAGCACCCTACAATACCCCTTGTTCCCCCAATTATTTTCTGAGTGGCAAAACATCAACTCAGTTGTAAGAGAGAGGGGAAAAGACATCATAAAATCAGTGTCTAGAAAAGATTGATATAATTTCTCTATCAATTCTCTCTGGTGCCTACTCTTTCCTATTTTCTCCATTGGATAACAGTGAAATCAGTAAAGAGGCAGATTGTGTTGTTTTTTAGTTAAACTAAAGAAAGTAAGGCAATAAAAAATATCTAAAGGTTGTTATGTACAGAGGCAGAGAAGGATGACAGATAAGAACTCTACATATCTCAGTGTTCAAGAATGGCATAGTCTGAGGAAATGAACTAAGTGGTCTGAGACGTGGCCCTGGAGATTTTATGAGAGGACAGCAGGGAAACATTACAAAGATTGTATGACTGTGTTGGGGAGAAGCCTTTAAAAAGTAGGATTTTAAAGTTTATAAAACTAAAGATAAAATAGGATTATTTAAACCTCAAGGCAAATAGTAGAATTAAAGCTCAAACTTGTGATTTATTTGGTTCATTAAGACTCTTTTGAATGAATATCATTGCAGTCACTACATCTTTGTGTGTCATTATAAGCATTCTTTTATTTTAACAATTTTATTAAAACATTTATTTTCTTGAAGAACATTTTGTAAAATAAATAATGTATGTGATTATTGTCCAAGGTGTATCTCACTTTTCATGGAATTTCGCCACCCCTACCTCACCCCTAGGTATATTTCCAGTTGTTTTTTCTTAGCTAAAAAAAATTGCTTCTGTTTTGTTCTTTAGGTGCAGGCAACCATAGATACTTCATGGGCTACCTATTCTTCTTGCTTTTTATGATCTGCTGGATGATTTATGGTTGTATTTCTTGTGAGTACAATTAGTTTTTTATCTTCTTAAAACACGTGTTTGTGTACTCATGCTTTACCATATTAACAAAAAATGTGATAAAGACAAATGTGTTTTAACTAAAAATTATGGTTTGGGGCACCTCACTACAATGAAGCATAAAGAAAAAATAGATATAGAACTGTCAAACATGTTCAACATAGAGTATAAGAAACAGAATTATCAGTTAATTATCTTTTAATAGGCTTTGAAAAGCTTCTGGGTAAAAAACACCAACATTTTTCACATCACATGCTTGCTTTACTCTAGTAGTTTATAGATTTTGTGATTGTGCTAGTTGCTCTTTCTTACCAAACAGCTGGGAAAATATAGTTAAGTTTGCACAGAACTTGAAATATTTTGAAGAGTAAGGTATAATTATTGCCTATTAGAGAATATTTAAAAGGTTAAGAATAAGTTGTCATTCAGTGATCATATGGGTATAGTATCTTAGAAGAAATGATGGGGTTTTATTGCACTGAGAACATAATTTGGAAAGAATTTAAATGAAAATATTAGTTACTGTCCTTCAGGGCTTGGTGGTATTTAGCACAAAGATGTATTAGATACTGACTTAAAAATAAGTCTTGGATGATTTCCTAGTCCTCCTACTCCCACAGATATTAAGAATAATCTCTGTTATTGCCCTAATGAAAAAGGAGGTTACTTCCTCAAATAGGGATTAACAGAGAGAACGATTTTGTCAGAGATCTTTACCTAATTTCTGGCAGCCCAACACACCTGAGAGAGAGAGCATAGTCCTACTAATAACATCAGTTCTTTATGGCAGCAGCTCTCAAAGAGTAGATTTTGTTTTGGAAAAAGCCCCCCTCACCAAGGTGATCTTGTGTTATGTTCCTCCCCTCCAAAGAAGTCTCACATATCTGTATCATCTTATCTTTGTATAAAGGAATTGTTTTTTTACATATTGTATGTATGCAATACCAATCAAATAAAAACTGTATATCGTTACAGTACAGGTTTGTTGGTTTTTAGGATTGCCTGCTGCTTTTTCTATTTCTGCTTTTGATATGTTTTTTCACTAATGTACAAGGGGATTACTTAAGAGTATGAAAATACTTGCATTGAAAGTCATCATTTAAATTCTTGGATCGTGTTTTCTAAGTGGTGCCTACCACAAATGTCCGCACGAGGTGCTTGAATGATTATTGAGTAAATTTGCGTTCTTCTGCTCTGATTTTAGACTGGGGACTCCACTGTGAGACCAGTTATACCAAGGATGGATTTTGGACATATATTACTCAAATTGCCACATGTTCACCCTGGATGTTTTGGATGTTTCTGAACAGTGTTTTTCATTTCATGTGGGTGGCTGTATTACTCATGTGTCAGATGTATCAGGTATGTGCAAGTGCATTATTTGTTCTTTAGTGTGCAGAGAACTTTTAAAAATTCACTCCTAGCTTAAAAGTTAACAATGTATTCTCTCTCTGTAACCATTCCTACTTTTCAGTAATTAAAATTTTTTCAAGAGTTAAAATTTTCAGTTTGCTGTTCCTTTCTTCTTCACTCTTTCTCTCCACCTCTCCTCCCTCTTCTTATATTATGAACTTTTAACTTTCAGTACTACTGTCATCAAAACTTTTTCTCTTTCCTGGTTTACATACATCCAGTTGGATATAAGTGTGAGCTTAGACTGATGGTTCCATTAATTTTGTGTGTGTTTTAATATTTTATTACCTATAAATATCAGTATTTATTCAAGAGTTTTTTTCATTAGGATTTTTAAAAAAGCTCCTTCTTAAAGGGGCTGATGGAGAGGTAGTATGTACATAATGTCCATGCCTGCACATACACAGTGCCAGGTGACCTGTTTTTAAATATTTTCCCTGTTTAACCAGCTACTTCCCACAGAGTCAGATGGTACTGTGTAAACCCGCTTGATGATCTCCTGATGGAAAGCCAGAAACAGACTCCATCCTGATCCTCTTGAGAATTAACTTGTTTTATATTAAATATTCAGAGAGTTAATGGTTTGCTTTCTCTTGCCTCTTAGATATCATGTTTAGGTATTACTACAAATGAAAGAATGAATGCCAGAAGATACAAGCACTTTAAAGTCACAACAACATCTATTGAAAGCCCATTCAAGTACGTACATATCTATGAATTTAATATTTTCTCTTGACATATAAAGTTCCTTACTAACTAAACTCAGCAAATATCTAGTGAGTACATCAAAGAGAAGTATTTTCTTTAAGAATGGCAATAATATATGAAACAGGGAATATTTATTTTACTTAACAATGTGTAAAATAGCTTATAAAACATACCGAATACCAAGATTTCTGCCAGATGAAACATTGGTTAGTTCACCATAACTTTAGTATTTATCACATTAACTGTATATAAATTTGTGATATTCATTTTTTCCTTAATTATACAATTCAAACTTTATTGACCTACTAACGTTTAGTATTTGTTCTTTAACCTTTCCATCAATTTATAAATTTTCATTCAAAAATGAATGTATCCAGAAAATTGAAATAAGATTTTAAAAAATACAGTTGATTAAAATTCATTATTTAGGGAAATTTCCCAGACGCTAGGGCAACTACTTTTTGGTGCAAATTACTTACTTTATTTGCCCTCTGAATGACACAAAAATTTCCACACACCTAGTTTTCTTTTCTTTTCTTTTTTTTAATTGAAGTATAATTGACATATGACATTATATTAGTTTCAGGTATACAACATAATGGTTTGATACTTGTATACACTGCAAAATGATCACTGCTAAAATCTAGTTAATGTCTGTCACCATACATAATTGCAAATTTTTTTTCCTTGTCATGAGAACTTTTAAGATCTATTCTCTTAGCCATTTTCAAATATGAAGTACAATATTAACTATAGTCACCATGCTGTATACTGCATCCCCAGGGCTTACTTATTTTAGAACCGGAAGTTTGTACGTTTTGAACCCCCCTCGCCTATTTCGCCCAGCCCCACCCCCAGCCTCTGCCCTCTACCAGTCTGTTCTCTGTATCTGTGAGCTTGAGTTTGGTTGTTCAGATTCCATGTAAGTGAGATTATGTGGTATTTGTCTTTCTTTGTCTGACTTATTTCACTTATAATGCCCTCACGGTCCATCCATGTTATCACAAGTGGCTATATTTCCTTCTTCTTTACAATGGCTGAATTTTATTTCAGTGTGTGTGTGTGTGTGTGTGTGTGTGTGTGTGTGTGTGTGTGTGTGTGTCGCATTATTTCAATCTATTCATCTGTCGATGGACACTTAGGTTGTTTCCATATCTTGCCTGTTGTAAATAATGCGGTAATGAACATGGGGTGCAGATATCTTTTCAAGTTAGCGTTTTCATTTTCTTTGGATAAATACCCAGAAGTGGAATTGCTGGATCATATGGTAGTTCTATTTTTAATGTTTTGAGGAACCTCCATACTGTTTTCCACAGCGGCTGCACCAATTTACATTCCCACCAACAGTGCACAAGAATTCCCTTTTCTACACATCCTCACCGACACTTGCTTTTCTTGTCTTTTTGATAATAGCCATTCAAACAGGTATGAGGTGATATCTCATTGTGGTTTTGATTTGCATTTCCTTAAAAATTAGTGACGTTGAGCATCTCCTCGTGTCTGTTGGCCATCTGTATGGCTTCCTTAGAAAAATGTCTATTCAGATCATCTGCTTATTTTTTAGTTGGATTGTTTGCTTTTTTGCTCTTGAGTTGTGTGAGTTCTTTATAGATTTTGGATATTAACCCCTTATCAGATATATGATTTGCAAATACTTTCTCCCATTCAGTAGGTTGCCTTTTCATTTTGTTGATGGGTTTCCTTTGCTGTTCAGAACCTTTTTAGTCTAATGTAGTCTCATTTATTTATTTTTGCTTTTGTTGCCTTTGCTTTTGGTATCAGATTCACAAATTCATCACCAAGACTGATGTCAAGGAGCTTACCACTTGTGTTTTCTGGTTTCAGTTCTTACATTCAAGTCTAATCCATTTTGAGTTAATTTTTGTGTATGGTGTAAGATAGTGGTCCAGTTTAATTATTTTGCATGTGGCTATCCAGTTTTCCCAACACCATTTATTGAAGAGACTGTTCTATTCTTTTATTTATATATATACTTTTTAATTTGCATTCACTTCAAAGTTAAGAAACAGTAGTTTCCTAATAATAGAAATATTTAAAACTTTGAGTTTTACTCAAGCTGCTTATCTACTGCCATCAAGCTTTTGTGGTGCTATTAATTGTTGCATGTTTGTGGAAAGCATGTAAACCTTTAAATAAAAGCAAAAATAATAGAGTCGGTTGAGTAGTTTTGAGAATTCTCCCATAGGCACAATAATTGTGTAAGGTGTAAAACTGCTTTTCCAAAGGTATTCTTGAAGTTCTAAAATTTTGGGAACTTTCCTTGATATTTCTTTTTTTAAATTGCTATTCTTGGGTACACTGTCAAGTTTATGCTATTGATATTATTTTGTCTTTTACTCTCTCAATTTTGGATATAGTTTGTCTCCTTGCCAAAGAGCCACCAGTCAAGGAAAGGTTTTATCAAAAATTGCGTGTTACACAGGAATGAAAGAAATGCAAATTTGAATAACTTTAATATATAATTGTGTAACCCATTGTATTAGCAAAAGAGAAAAATCAGAGCCGTGAAGAAACATGAATGCATACATATTTTGTAGAGTTATAAGCAGGTTCTTTCTAGCAGGAAACCTGAGTTCTTAAGTTTCAAAAAAAATATATTTAACATTAAAATGATATTAAACTCATATTAAATTATTGTACTAATAGACTTTTTTTTCTTTTTCTTTTTCTTTTTTGTTGGGGGTGGTGTTTAGCCATGGATGTGTAAGGAATATTATAGACTTCTTTGAATTTCGATGCTGTGGCCTCTTTCGTCCTGTTATTGTGGACTGGACCAGGCAGTATACCATAGAATATGACCAAATATCAGGATCTGGGTACCAGCTCGTGTAGCAGCATCTTTATCCTATGAAGCATATTGCTGAGTGGTGCCTGAAAATTGTGTCTGTCCGTGTCTCTCTCACACTCAAATCCACATCCTTTGAACAAATAGCATGCTATATGTAGGGCTAACTGTGAATTTTAGTCTTTTTTTTCAACACTTTTATTAACAAAAGTAAACATGGACAGAACACACTGCCACTTCTGGGAAGAATAAAGGTCTTAAAAAGAATGTTAATGGTTCTTAATATGGGAATTCACAAAATACTCAACTTTTTGGTTTTGTTCTCATAACATTTTTCATGAAAAAAGAGTGAACTTATTCTGTTGACAGACATGGTATACTGATCAGAAATGCTTGATTCTAGCTAAAATTAAATTTATGGTATACAGCTAAATTTTATGATGCAATCTAGTATTGCATTTAATTCCAAGAAAGTTGTCTTAAATTGCTTCAGACTAGTATTATGTACGTGTTAGAATGTACATGTAAATACTGTGATGAAAATCATGTGGTTTTATTAGGGATCTACTGTAATGTGTCTTCAAAGACACAAGAAAATAATGTTCACCAAAAAATGTGCTAACAATATTTTATTGCTATCAGCTGTTGGCAATGCTGATATATTTCTAGTTCAGTGAAATAATTTTTAGTAACCTTGCTCTAAGGTTTTATGGTCTGATAATAAAGCACTTGCATGAGTATAGTAAGTCATGTTATTTTGTTCAACTTAAAAGCCCTACTAAGTGCATGATACACCTCATAGTATGTATACTGGCACACACTATCCAGTAAAGCATAAATTAGAATTTAATTTGATGTGCACATAGTCCAGTTTTTTAAGGGTTGAGCTATTTTCAAGAAAAGGCAGAACAAATAAGTTAATGCAAAATTCTCAATAATAGAAATAAATGGCTATACTGCAAAATAAAGTCTAGACAAAATAATGGAGTCTAGCTAAAGATGGAGCATGATCTCTGTACATATAGCACATGTGAATAAAAGAAAAGCTAATGGTATATTCTGGTTTTTAAAGAAAGACCTATCAGAAAGAATTTTATCCCTAAGATTGTTTCAATTTTCCCAATATTGAATGTTTTGAAATTTGTTAATGCTGTCTGAAACAATTTCAGAAAGATTTTCGAATTGTCAAACATGATGCACTGATCAATTTTTGTTGCAGCATTTCCATACTGTCATGGTGAACTGTTGGTCACTGCTTCCATAACTATTGTTTACAGGTTTAGTCCTCTTAAGCGCTATAGCAAACTGTGGTTCGAGCAACCTGTGGGAAACCTGTGAGAGGAAATGGGCTGGGGGAGGGTGGGAAAAGGGTGGTCCGACCAATGACAGATCCTAGACCAGTGTAAAGATTGCGTATCTGCATATAAATAATTTATCAAATAGTTTTCTCTTTGTGTCTCTATGTGTTAGTGTATTTAAAGCTGCTCATTTCATTTTATCCAACCAAAAAGAAAAGGGAGATAATTAATGAGCTTCTAGTGATGTTCAATATCGCTGTTGATAAGCATTATACCCTGCAAGTTCACTGCATGTCTGATGCTTGGTAAAATTAGTATTCTCTGTAAAATGCAGATTACAGGTATTAAAGCAGTCTAGTGGTATACCCGCCCCTTGCCTTAGTAAGAGGAGCAGTGAAAATGTATATAGTTGATGTTCAGTATTTCCAAGTACCATTTTTATATAGTAGTTTCTTTGAGCATAAGTCATACATCAGAAAAATTACTCTTAGTGTACTTGAGTGTTTTAATATTAGAAAATTGGCATACGTACTTTATTTTTGAAAAGGGAAGAGATGGGTGTGGGGTGGCAATAGCATTGTGCCATTTTGTCATAGAATGTACAAAATTGGTTAACTTTACAAATGTCTCTGCTAGTTTTGACTACTAATTGGGGGAAATTTTAGATAATTTTTAAATTCAAAGTTATTTATAAAAGGCTAGAATTCATTTTAATTTTTTGTATTTTGAGCCACTTCACATGAAGACTCAGTTGCAGTTTTTATCGAATACATTTTTATTAACAGTCAAATACAATGGTGGTTTTCTCAGAGTTTGGATGAGAGTGTTGCTACCATGTCCTTTCTTTATGGTACAATATTCTTTCTAGTGCAAAGGAGATGTCTTTCAGTTAGACAGAAAAAAACAAAACTCTAGATGTATACATGGAAAATATTAGCAATGTTAATGCTTTAGTACTAGCCATCTCATAGTACCAGTGAAATTTATAACTCAGAAATGGTCTGATGGTCAGGAGCCAACCATGCCTCTGTGTACTGTCTAATTATTTTGTAGGTCTGTGTGTGGAACCAGTTTAACCCCGTTCTAAAGTTGTGTATGAAGGTGACCCTTTGGGGAATAGTTCGTATCAGCTTCATTGCATACTTTTAGCAAATAGGAACTTATTTCTCAGCTCTAAACATGAATTACTTCTTTGGAATTTTTTCCTTATTTTGTTGTTCCCAGGAATTTATTTGAAATATTAATAGGCATAAAACAGCATCATTATTATACTTAAGCTATGGATATTTTTTATATTTTCTTTATTTATAACTGTGCCAAGTATTATTTTGCTACTTAACGTGTTACTCTGTGGAAAGAAAAACCTGTAAAGTGTTTAATAAATTAGCTCTCCTTACATAAATTAAATCTGTCAAAATTTTGTAAAATATTAATCAGAATAAATATTGACTCTTAAATGTGTGTTTGGTTTTTTGCTCAGTTCTCTTCAAGAAATTGATGAAACATGGGTAGTGGTACCTGTGATATGAAAAGATTATTCTATATGTTTATATCTGGGTCAACTAGGAATCAGGTGGCAAGACTAGAAATTGGCAAAAATAGAAGGTGGTGGTAGTATTCTTTAAAAAAAAACAAAAACCAGCAACCTCTAATTCTGTGTGTGTATGTTTGTGCTTGTAATGAATTTTTTTTTAATAAGAGAATATGTTTTTCTTTAAGAATTTTGTATTCTATGGAGTTACTTAGGATCCTCAAGGACTGTATGAATCTGTAAGATTTAAATGTAAGTATGTCTAAAGACTCTGTAGTAAAATAGTGGAAAAGGAAACCTACCAAGCATTGATCTCAGTTACTTGAGAAACCCTGCATGGCTAAGAAAGCTTTATTTGGGACTTCAAAAAGCAAAAATTACGGAGGAACCCTTTCCTGTTGTTCACATGATTGTTTATGGTTTAATTGAGAACCCAGTGGTGTTAAACAAATATTTTCAGATTGGACTAATTTTCATTTCATAATTATTTTACTGTATTGAAAGTAATGCCTCCAGAGCTGTGTAGAACTCAAGTAACAATGTTTTGAACAAATATAAATAATAAAGGAAATTCTACTGTAAGCCCTCCCTTTTCATTCCAGTTAGGTACTTTTCTCCTCTTTGTCTTCTTGTCTGGATTCCCCAGTCCTTCCCAGATTGGTAGATTGTACCTATGATGTAGATTTCTGGTTCTAAGAGTTTACAGAGATAATTGGAAACAAGTGGTACATACCAGGACAAGAAATATTAGCTTCAGGTCAGAAAGTAAACCTTCAATTTCATAAAGTTCTTGGTATTAGAGTTTTCTATTAAATATCTTTATGTGACTATTAAAATAGAAAAATCTGTAATTCCAAGTGGAAACTTCAGAATGTCCCTTGATCTAGGTCAGCTAAGTCATAAACTCAAGGAAACCAAATGTGCCTATTAGAAAACTCTTTTTGCCTTTGAATTGGAGTATGAATGTTTTGCTCAGATAAATTTTACCAGAATATCTCTGTCATCAGATATTTACTTGGATTGGAAAATACTTTTTAATAGACAGCAGTGTTTCTAGTACTAAGTAAGAAAGAGGGATTATTTCCATCCAAAGCATTAGAAAGCCTCATTGCTGCTGCTGCTGTTTCTTGGATCTGTAGGTTTACACTTGTCATCAAATTTGGAAAATTTTCAGTCATTGTTTCTTCAAATATTTTTCTTCCCCCCTTTCAGCAAACTCCAGTTATACGTATATTAGGCCACTTGAGATTGTCCTATAGCTCAGTGATAATTCATTTTTTAAAATTCTCTTTTTTTCCCTAGTGTTTATCTTAGATAGTTTTTAATGTCTTTAAGTTCACTTAAATTTTTTTCTGCACTGTCTAGGCTGTCTGTCATCAGTACTATTCAGTATTTTTTATCTGCCACATTATAGTTTTCACCTACAATGTTTTATTTGAACCATTTTTACATCTTCTGTATCGCTACTTAACTCTGAAAATAGAGAGTACAGTTATAATTGTTTTAATATTCTTACCTGTTAATTTTCATATGTATGTCAGGTCTGGGTTGGTTTTGATAGATTTTTATTCATCATTATGGACTGTATTTTCCTACTTCTTTGCATGCCTGGTAATTTTTGATTAGATGCCAGACACTATGAATTGAGTGCTGGGTATTTTGTTATTCTTATAAAAATTCCAGAGCTTTGTTCTGGGATGCAATTATTCGGAAACTTTGATCCTTTCAGGTTTTGCTGTTAAGCAAGATTTGTTAGGCAGGACCAGAGCAGTGTTCAGTTCAGGGTTAATTATTCCCCATTACTGAGGCAAGACCTCAGTAATGTACTGAGGTCTCCATCCAAAGCTCCAAGAGTCACACTTCTCAATCTCACTGGTGAGAATAGGCACTATCCCCAGCTCCATATGAGCACCAGACACCATTCTCTCTAAATCTTTCAGGTGTTTTTTTCTGTAGTCTTGGATCTTGGGTAGTTACCCCGCATGCATGTGCAAT
>NW_020185339.1:7439922-7461024 GCF_003031525.2 Neophocaena asiaeorientalis asiaeorientalis | reverse complement strand
GGATGGCGCTCTACAAATTCCTGGGATTCTTCCTCTGTGCAGCTCTCTCCAGTCCCTCCCAAGCTAGCTGCTCTGGTTTCTCTGGACCCTCAGTTCTGTGTCCTCAACTTGGGGTGCCTTACAGCTCCCTCTGTATTCTCCCTCCTTAGACTATAGCCTGGAAACTCTGAAAATCCCAAGACTGACCTCATTTTCTCCATAACTTTCCTTTGTTGCCTACTGTCAGTCGTTCTCAAAACCATATTTTTTCATGTAATTAGTCTGTGTTTTTGATTGTTTCAAGTGAGAGGGTAAATCGGGTTCCTGTTATTTCAACTTGGCTATAAGTGGAAGTCTGAGTTATACAGTTTTTTAAAATTTTGTTTAATTTCTAATATGGAAAGTAATGATAGATGTAACTGTCATAAACAAAAGCTCTTTGGGGGTCCTCAGTAATTTGAAGAGTGTAAAGAGTTCCCAAGATCAAAAAGTTTGAGAACCAGTGGCCCAGGCCATCATTTCCCAGTGCTCCTTGAGATGTTAGTGGTTCCATGGACAACTAATTCAGGGCAAGGCTTTCTTCAAGTTAAAACAGACTCCTCAACTACAAGATCTCAAGGCCTTCAATCTGCTAGCATGCAATGTGAATCTACAGGAACATAGATAGATGGCTGTAACGCTCCCTGAACTTAATTGTTCATGAAGACTTTTTAGAACTAGAGTTGCCAGCAGTCCTTCCTAAATATACCAGACCACCACAAGGGGCTGAAAATATCCCAAGTGGGTCATTTTTAAAACAAATGCAGCATGCAGCACTTTAATATCACATTTGGATTACTTTGGGGCTACTCTATTGACTTACCTCCAAATGATGAAAGTGGTTCCTCCGAGAACAGAGCCTGCCCAAAGCCAAATTCCCTTTTCCACTCCTAGAACCACTGGAAGCTAATTTTATAGTTTTGGAGTAGCTGTTTTGCCATGGCTTCCAATTTAAGAATAAATTTAATTCTGAAAGGGGGGTCTAAACTTTATCAGGCAGAAATTTCAAATTACCAGGTACCTGGCAACTTCATGTAGAGTATTTTCCTATCAGATATCTATTAGCATCTCCAGTACAATTTGGGAAACATAGTTGAATGGGAAATGTTGGCTCTGTGTGGGAACAGTTACAACATTCTGGTTATCTACAGCACTGAAAAATTTAGTGGATAAAAAGGCATTTTTGTTCACAGATTTGCAATTTAGAACTCAACATAACTCACTTTGCTCCACTGGGTGTCAGCTGGGATGGTTCAAAAACTGGGGACTGGAATAGCCTGAAAGCTTACTCACTCATATGTCTGTTAGTTGATACTGGCTGATGGGGAAGATCTTAGCTGAGGTTATGGCTCTAATACTTACATGTGGCCTCCCCATGTAGTCTGGGCTTCCTCAAAACATGGTGGCTGAGTTCCAAGAGTAAGCATCTCAAGAGAAAGAGGCAGGCAAGAGCTGTGTTGTCTTTTCTAACCTAGCCTGGTCCATTATACTCTGTTAAAAATGAGTCACTATGACCCTTATTCAGAGAAAGGGGAATTAGACTCCATCTTTTGTTGGAATGTCAAATAATTTCTGCATGTGTTTAAAACAACCACAGAAAAAAATCAGAACTTACTCCGTAAATCTTCTTCAGTTCAGCCCAGTCCCTTTATTGTTAACTTCCCCAGCCTGCTTACCAAAAAGACCCTCCCCTCTCCCACGGTGAAACTTGCCTTATGGAACATGTGAAGTATTCAAGGCTAGATATAAATAACCATGAATTCTTTCACCTGGTACACCGTCAACTGACCTTTTCCTACCATGTTTCTGCTTTTTTTTTTTTTTTTTCTTTTGAGGTCATATAAGATTAAGATGTATTCATAGATTAGGCTGGTTCAACTTTACAAATACACATTACAGACTAATATCACACCCTGCCGCTGAAAAATAAAGGGTTGGATTGAGTCTGGTAATGAACTAAAAGTTTCTGGAGAAATAATGAAAATATACCTTATATAGTCTGATATTCCTTTTCTCCCTGAGCCAGCTGAATATGCCAGGACAATGCAGCATTTGCTAATTTTGCAGAATTGAGATTTGTGAGAAAAACACAAATCCTCAACCCAGTTTCTAGGATTAGTAATTCACTATCAGATGAGAGTGGGGAGTCTTTAAAAAGTCACACTGAGCCTCAGATTCTATAGTTTGTAGGTAGCTGTTTATAATGATCTTTAGATCGAGATAAATCGAAAGAATTTTTAAGTGTTTTAACAGTGTGCCTACCCTGGGTCAGCGTACCTTTCTGAGAAGCTTGTTAGGAAGGCTTCTGCGGCTCCACCCCTAGAGATTCTGCTTCTCTGGGGCCTAGGAATCTGCTTTGTAATACTCCCAGGTGACTCTAGTGCAGGTTGTCCAGGAGCCATGCTTTAGGAAACTGCTCCCAGCAAGAGAAGAGCAACCGCTGAGCTAGAGTGGGGCAGGCAGGCAGGAGTTCTGCACTGCTGAATTAATTGCCAGCTCTGAAGAGCCGCAATGGCGGGACCTGTTGCCTAGCAACCCTCACTCTGGAGGCACACTTGCCAGCTTAGAGAGAGCCATCTTTTCCAACAGCTGTAATGCAAACATTAACCTGGTGAGTCAACTGCTTAATGGGGTGGACTCTCTTTAACCAATAAAAATGAAGGTGGGGACCCAGATGATTTACCACTAACCGACATCACAGCACTCCTCCAAAAGGGTAATTGAAAGACACTGAACACTAAATTAAGCTGAAGTTTTATTTAAAACGTAAAAGAAATGGTTCTTGAAATGCTGATGAATAAAGCGAAAAGATATAGTGCTCTCTTCCTACTAGTCAGCTGGCCTAGCCAAGTACAGGGCAACATACAGTACTTAAGTACTGGTAGAATTTCACAGCAGTTTAGTGTTAGATTATCTGTGCTTAGATTATCTGGGTTCTGGGTTTGCGCCTCTACTGAGCATGAACAAGGGCTCCTGCCCCTTGGCCATAGCCAAATCCCTTGGGCCCAAAGTTTTTCGCATAGCATCCTACAAAAGAAAAGGGAAGAGTTAGTGCAAGTCCATTAAGCTTTGCCAGCATTGCTTAAGACTGATGTATCAACAGACATCCGTAAATTGAAAAAGCTGTTGGCTATGCCAAGAAGAGTTCAACTTATTTAAGGTGTAAAGTGTGCCATGTGGTAACTACGTTAAAGCTGCAAAGGTGAGTCCGAGTCTTCTGGTTCCCTAGTGTTCAGCTCGTGGTCCCAGCTGAGTTACAAGTATGCAAATCGGGCCAGACAAGTTATTTATTTGTCTGTGACCTTCATATATTCATATGCTTTGCTTAAAACATTAAGCTGAAAGAAGACTATTGTTTGTTTTTATTTGCAGGGGAGTTTTAAATGACTAGGAACTTAACTTACTGCATCATCAAAAATGTTCTGTGGTTTTTCTGTCATCTGTAAGCATCTCTAGATCTTTTATTTTCAGATACCCAGTGGCACTATCCCAGCTTTTCCCCATTTTCAGACTGCTTTTTGTCCTTTTTTTTTTTTTCCCCTGCTAGTGACATTTCCTTCACTAACAGCCAGTGTGAGATACCCATATGGACACCAACAACTGAAGTTAATTTTACCTTTACAATAGATTTCACCTTCTTTCTCAGTCAGAGTTGTTGACTCAAGACTCTTCCCACACTTGGCACATCGGAAGCAGTTTTTGTGCCAGGGCTGGAAGAGAGGAATGAGTAAGTTTAGATGCTGTGGCACAGTGGCTCAGGAAGATCAACCCAAAACAGAGTCCTGACTACTGTGGGTCAGCCCCAACTAGAAGGCTGAAACTGGACCCTCTACATTCTTGGTTGCCTGCAAAAGGGCTGAGTTCAGACTTCATCCACAGAAGACACGGACCGGACCGGGAGCTGTGCCACGGAAGGGCCGTTTCCCTAAGAGCTGTCTGAAACCTCGCCGCAAGCCCTGTGTGCTCCTTTGAAGACCGCCTCCTTTACGGTTGAGAACACTGCAGCTCAAAGAGGTGAAGTGGTTAAGCAACTTCTTCAAACCAAATTAGCATCAGGTGCCTTAAGTCACTGCTTTTTTGGGGTTTTTTTCCCTTTCACTACACTGAAGAACCTGCAGAGTCCAGGTTTGTTAAGTCTGCCCTTGACAGTTAACACCTTCAGGAGCGCCCCCTATGAAAACAAGGTTCTTTTAAACACAGATGTGATTTGTCAGATAACGGCATCACTTCAAAAAATTAATGATTCAGATGGAAATTCAGTTAAGAAAAAGTTTAATTCAAGCATTTATTTATAAGGCAGAGCACCTGAGTGGGCTGCAGAGGGGCCTGTGGGAGAAGGGTAGTGGAGAGTAGTCATCCGCTGCTATTAGCTCAAGACGGCACTTTACCTTTCCAGCTCCAATGATCTTCTCGGCAGCGTACACAGAATCCCCACATCTGGAACACTTCTCAGCACCTCCGTATTTCTGAGCAAATTTAGAAGTGTTTGGATTTGTCGTAGGCCTGTGAGGTTGAACACTTGTGGAAAGGGGAGAAAAGGAATTAGGCAAGATTTTCCAAAGGGCCTTATAAGCCTTACAAGGCAGACACAATGGCACTCTGGGACTTAATTGCTATACTGTCCCTTGGCTGGAGGCCTCCACAGGCCAGTACAGGGGAAAGAAGGAGGAAGAAATAAATCTCAGGGGCTGGCCAGTTATTATTTTAACCTATTTATGGGCTCATTATTGTTACAAAAAGACAGACAAGGCTCCAAACTTAAATGTCTGTCCCTCTGAATCTAAAATCAGAATTCATTGAATCCCCAGTGCTAACCTCTCCACTAAACAATTATGCTGTGTTTTATGAAAACCTACCATAGCACATATTTTCACCCCACATTCATATCATTATTATTATTATTCATATTACCACTGGAATCACAGCTAGCTTTTTACTTCACAGAAGATAGAAAAAAATCAGTAGTAACTTAAGCAGTTAAGTTCTGCACATAGGTCAGCTGACTTAGGCAGTAACTAGGAAAATTAAGTATGTTTTACAGATTACTTAATTCCCCAATATATTAGGGGAAGGTATGAATAAATTACATTTTTCATGGGAAAATATTTTACAAAGTTTGCCTATTACTCTGTGATCTGTTTATCTTTACTTTTTCTCTGTATAATATACTGTTTTTGTCAGTATTTACAGGTCACTAGGTAAACTTTGTTTTCCTGTCACTTTCTGTAATTTTTTTCCATTCAGTATGTAGATGTACCTACCATGCAGAACACCATTCTGGGCTCTGAAAAGATTTAAAGGCTTTCCTAAAGCCTTACAAGTAGGTTGAGCAGATAAGATGTGACAACAAGAGTTAGCACTCTGCAAAGGGTAGCTAAGTGTCGATTTTTCCTACTAGGAAAACAATTTTATCCTAGTTATATTTTATTAAATAGGTTACATACATATTTAAAATAAAGTGTTAATTTAGGAATACTGCCTTTTCATAAAGTTTATTCAAACTTTACATGTATCTTTAATATCTTCATCTCCACTATATCCATTTTTTAGTCATTTAATGGTTTTCTGCACTTCTACCTAAGTTGTTTAATATACAGCATTTCTTGAATCATATTTGATGTGTCCACTGGAAATTTTATTCTAAGCAACAAATACCAATTCCCAGTACTAATTCACAGGACCGAATTTTCCATTGTCCCTAATATGGGCATATTTTTTTAAAAATCTCCACAACCCACTGTATATATAGTCAGCCCTCTTTATCCACAAGTTGTGCATCCACAGATTCACCCGACCTCGGATCAAAAATATTCGAGAAAAAAATTCTGGAAAGTTCCAAAGAGGAAAACCTGCATTTGCCACACGCCAGCAACTATTTACATAGCACTTGCATGCTCAGATTTTATATCCGTGGGGTGTCCTGGAACCAATCCCCCATGGATACCAAGGGACACCTGTACTTACTTTTAAAAGTGATCTTTAAAAGCTATTCACAATGATATCCAACACTTGCAGTTAGGAGTTTTCCAAGAAAAATTTCCAAATCTGCCAATCATATTAAGAAGAACTTTATATGGATTATCTCCCACCTCCCTTCCAGCAACCTCAGAAGCCATGGTTAATTGCTACCTCATATGACAGATGAGGAAATAGGGGCTTACATTTAAATAACTTGCTGAAGGGCTAGAGAATTAGTAAATTGGTGAGCCTGAACTAAAAAATGCAGGTCTGCCTCAAGGAAGATGTTTCTGCCCACTCAGTGGTGCCTCTTCAAGAGATCCCCCCGAAGCTGTTTGGTCCCCGTAACTTTCACAATGACCATGTGCCATAAGGGCAGTCCAGACTGCAGGTACTCCCAGAGTAGTCATTAAGAGGGGCTTCTGGAAAAGGAAATCCCTACACCTGGTCCTGCAGGATGAGTAACATGTGGCCAGGCTAAGAAGGGGAAGAGGCAAGGACACAGATCAACACAGGCCAGCATAGAAGGTTGGCTAATTATTGGAGAATATGGAGAAGCAGGAGTAGGTAAAGAGGAGGGGCCATTGGTCTTTGTGACTTTAACCCATGGCCACAATTGCTGACTTACTTTTGGGGTCATGGATGAGTTTTGTTTGGGGGGAATGTGTACAGGTTTATGTGTTTGAAATAAAATCTTGGGAAACAAGAATAGATTTTAACAAGTTGGAAAGGGAGAGCAGAACAAGAACAATGAACTTTAACAAAGTCAGAGGTAAGCTGGGGTCCTGCAAGTGATGGCATGCAGCAATGAATGCGTCAGCCCTCGTACAACCGATGCCCAGCAAGGCACCACAGCTCAGAAAGTGAGTGTGGAAGAAAGAAGAGAACAGAGAGGTGGGCCTCGATGCAGGACAGCGCACAAGTATGCGGGCCAAAAGGACAAAAGTTCAAATCCTGGCTCTGCCACTTACCTGTTTGAGCTGAGCCTTAGTGTCCTATCTATAAGGTAGGGACAAAGTAACTCAACTCAGAGTTACTGTGAGGATTATATAGAATGAACATTAAATGTTCAGCAGACGTTGTTTCAGGCATACCATAATGCACTGTGCTTAAGATCATAAGCTTTGGAGTTACACTGGGTTAAGTTCCAGGCTCTACCATTAACTAGCAGTGTGACTTTAGGCAAATCACTTAATTCTCACTGTCTCACTTTGTTCTTGATTAAGATAGGAAACCCTACCTTATAGGGTTGTGAGGATTACATGAGCTACCATATATTATTGCATGGTGTCCAGTCTACAGTAAGGGCACAATTAATGGCCTTGTCCAAGGAAAGGCCCTCTTATTGGAGTATTACACAGTTTTGGCCTCTTCAATATAAAATGGATGAGGAAAATGTGAAGTTCAAATGAGGGAATTAGTCAAGAACAGGAATTAAATTCCACGTGAAGAAATCATGTCTCAACATGAATTACTAAGTGAAGCTTGGCAGATTTAGCACTTTACTTTGGTACCGAAACCTTTAAAATTTAGTAACACTAACCTCGTGGAATCAAATACAGGAAATAATTTCCATTTTTAAGTAAGAATTGTAAGCTAGAGAAAAGTAATTTCTTGGTGAGGAAACGCTCTTACGTGGAAGGGCTGACAGGAATTTTCACTGACTGCTTAACTGCACACGAGAAATGCATCTCATGATTCTGATGCTACATTTCTCCATCATTTGATTTCATGATGTCTGGTCTTTGAAGTGCTGTGAAATGGAAGTAAATTTAAACCACTTGCTTTTGACAACATCATAACTCCTTGATACACCTCATAATGCCAAAAATCGGGACTGGAAATCACTGCAATAATCAATAAGAACTTTGCCAGGTCCCAAACTGTCCATTATTTCAAGCTTAAAGAAGGGTCATTAGTTTATACGAGAAAATCTGAGTCATTGTCTTTGATTCTTTCAAGCTAAAAATCTGGAAACTCCCAGATTCCCGTTCACCAAGCAACATGAATTGCCACCATGCCTTCCTGAAGGTCACGTGGTCTTGACTCACCTCTCGGGCTTGATGCCCAGCCTCTCGCCCCGGTCCATGTTGAGTGTGCCCGCGCCCTGGCCGTACCCGTAGCCTTTCGGCCCGTACTTCTTTCCATAGCAGGATTTGCAGTAGATCTCGTCATCGTGAATTGCCACAGTTGTACTATCTAAATTTTTCCTGCAAACCACTGAGGGGGAAGAAGTTAGACTTTAAAAATATGCCAAAGATTGCCTTTTTCCTTAGAACAATGGTGGGGCTGACACAGGGCCTAGAAGAGGTAAAGGCACAGGCTCTCTCACATTCCTAGTTTATTCTCTGGTTCCCAAAAGCCACTGGAGAGCACCTGGACGGCTCGCTACCTGTGAGGACAATTTGCATTCCTCCATGGATACGATGGTCATTTCAGAAATACATTAGAATTTTAACATCCTGAAGCCTCAAACTTTTTAGTAGGATCTGCCCCCCAGACAAGAGGGAGAGAAGTTTCCAAGATGTCTATAATTACACGAACAAAAGGAACAAAACTAGCACTTTGCGGAACGCTCAATCTTTTTCATCCCCTTCATCCAAGTATTAAAGAACACAAGGGTAGGAGCGCCTTGGGCAAGCTGCCTCTGCAGACCCTCCTCCCCCAAAAGCACCCCCAGGGATAAAAACGGTTTTAAACCCAGAATTCTAGTCTTCATCAGTAGTCCAGAAGGGAAAAAGCAGTCTTCTTTCATCTCGCCACCGGCTTCTCCAGCAGTGATAAGTATGTCTGAAAATCGTCAAGTGGTTTAAAGTCTGCATTTGTTTTCCCTTCAGTCCCAAAGGAGAGCACATTCTTTCTTGATGGATTTCTTACCACATTTCCACGTATCCCACTTCATAAAACTGCCAAATGTCATCATGTTTTATCCAGACATTATTTCACTTTCTAAGACTTCAATTAAGCTTGAGAAAAAAAAGACTTGTGAGAGAGCTCACTGGAAGCACAATCGGGCAGCAGGAAACCCAAGATTAGTGCAGTAGAAAAGGGGATTCCCCCCGCCCCTTATTTAAAAGAGAGGGAGAAACAAAAAGAGGAAGGACAGAAAGAAGGGCAGGGAAAGGCGACTAGCTGGCTGCTTCAGAGTAGAGTTAAATGACGAAGTTTCTATTATCTTAGACTGAAGTCTTCTCTGGTAGAACAGAAATGACATCATCTACTTTGAACCTTGCTGTTGAGGTTCAAGTACTGAAATATATCTGCTTAAAGTTAACCTAAAATCGTACACTGCTGAAGAACAAACACCCTTAACAGACAGATTAAATAGAAAAACTGGTTTTAAACACATATTTATTAACCAGAGCAAGTTTAAATGTATGAGATTTTGACTAGAGAACCACCCCTTTCCCCCTAGGCCTCGTCCGTATTCTCTGCAGTAAAATTCTCCTAAGGTCTGCAAACTACTCTGAATTATTTCCTTAAAAGGCTTTAGTCAGCAGAGGCACGTATTAGGAAGGAGTAATAAAGATGACCAGTAAAGACCTTGACATTTAATAAACACTGACTTGATTACAGTGTAGACATCCTGGTTTAACCTAGAGGAAACTAAGAACAATTTCTCACGTATTTACATTTCCTCTTCGTTCACATACTCTCTTGGTTACAAAGCTGCTGAAAAATATGGATTCCTTTAAAAAAAATTAACTTCTAAGAGAAGAAATGGTTAAACCAAATCTGAGAAATGCTAGCTATTATGGAGGCGTACATAGCAAACATTCATATGTTGTATTTGTATTCTTCGTAACTGCAACTCTCTGTTGTCTGTTTCTGGTCGTCTGCAAAGCAGTTGCTGTATAAAAAGGTCCAGACACCTTAAATGCTGGTGCCTAGAAGGAGAAGGACAACTAAAATTTGTGAGGGAAACTCTTTCTGAAGATTATTCCTTAGCGTAACCAGACTTCTTTTTAACATAGGCAGTTTCTAACAGTAATTTTCACTGCACAGTACTCTAGATATAGCGGAGAGCTGCACAGACGGGTGGGTTCCTCACGTAACAAATCCTGCGTTCAAGAAAATTTTGTTATTTGAATCAGAAGCTGATTAATGTTGAGCTTCCTGAAGCAGCTACTCTCCTGTTTAAAGACTGAAGACTTGGTTGTCCTAAGAAGGAATCTGCCGGGGAGAGGGGGCTTCTCTCCTGTTCCCTTTCTCTCATTATCAGGTACTGACCATCACTGGAGCAGACGCCCACGTGCTGGTTCGTGGTCTGCCTCCCGTCTGTACCAGCCACTCCGGTAATTCTCTCTCTATAAACAACAGTAATTCCCCACCTGCTTCTGTGGGATTTTCATATCCTACGTTCCTTTCCCTCAAATTTAGGACATCAATAACAAGAAATAACTCTGAATATTCACTACTACTAGAGAAGACAGAATTTGAACTTCTAGACATGTGAATTTCACCTAACAGTGTGGCGAGAAACCAGCCAGTTAGGTTTCAAAGAGAAGGAGCACCGCCAGAATGAGAAAGCTGGGGCGGATGGGGAGTGAGCCGTTCGTTCAGGAATCGGAGCCAAGCCCCTGGGATGTGCCAGGAACTGTGCCGGGTGCCAGACTATAAACAACCCCGAGGTCTCGGTGAAGCGGGGGAGACAGACGTGACAACAGATAAAGTACAGGGGGTGCCAAGTGGAGGCGAAGCGCTACGGGGACCCAGAGGCCAAGGGTCTGGGTCGCCCCTGCTGTCCTTGCTGTGAGGCTGAGCGCTTGCACTATCCATGGGGACAGACAGGCAGAAACCACGGGGCTGCTAAAATCATCCTTGTTAACAAAACCAGTTTCTTCCTGAAATCGGTGAACTGAAGCTTCTGACACACGAGTTGTGTCCACGCGAGCGCGGGGGGAGACTCACTGCACAGGAAGCAGCAGCGGTGGAAGCTCCGGCCATCGCACTGCACCTCCTCTGCGTGGTACACAGTCCTCCCACAGGCCCCGCACTTGTTGCCACCTCCCCAGACGGGCATCCTGCAGGAAGACAGAATCGTTAGGACGGGCCCCTACTGTACGAGACGTCTCACACGCCCCCTGGAGGGCTTTTTACACCAGGGGACAGCAGACAGCGTTGGTTTCTTCATAACCTGCCCTGACCACATCTGTAAAAGACCTGCGTTCCTCCAAAGTAACCTCGTCTCACCTCCCAAATCACAGCCCTCACTAGGAAACGGGCTTGTCGTGCACAGGTTTTTTTTCTCCTACAGGACAAAGGACCTGCGTTTAGTACCACAGTGCAGGTCGCCAGGCACAAAACAGACTGCCGCCAGCACCCCCGGGAGCTGAGAAAGCAGTGTAGAGAGTGGAAAGGCCAACGCTGCCCACGCCCGCCCTCCAGTCGAAATGAACTGGTTTAAGGCCCAGCTGAAGAACTTACACTTGGGTGGAGGTTTTTACATGTTTCATTCATTGTAACATCACCAGATTCTTAACCATAGAACATACACGAGCTATGACACACTTCTAGGGAGGAGGGAAGTGCTGGACGGCCCGGCAAGATTAAGCTGTATATTTTCTGCTCAAGTTATGAGAGATGATAGCATAAACACTTGTTTCTCTGACTAGCACAACTGCATGGCTGGAGCCTGGGAGTAACCACAACGAACACCCATCCAGATGGCTATCATTTAAGTTTCTGTGCTTCACTAATCCCAGTGTCCTGAAGTCCAGCCGACAGTTGGTTTTCCCTCTCTGGTGGGCCTGTCCGTCCACACAGAATAGGCTACCAAGTTGCCTTCCTGGCAAAATGAATTGTTTGTTTACTGTGTCCGAATAACCTCTGAGCAGTGTGGCCTGGGGATAGAACCGGAAGTTTAAGTCCTTGGCTATCTTGCTGTGATGTAGGGCAACGTGCTCTAATCTCCTTCGCAATGAACTGGTATACCTGGACCCAGTTTACAGCGCCTAGTTCTGAATGGCCAGTGTGCTCAAGTGCCTTTGCCAGTACAGAAAGTTGTCCTGCAGAGACAGCGTGTTATGTCAGACCTGCCCTGAGTGGTATCTAAAAACACAGTAGAAGAATTCCTTTCATCCCCACCATCATTTCCAGACTTCCCTTTGCTGAGTGCCATTTGCAGCCCTTGTCTGTTGCGTCTCCTTGGATGAGCTGCTGCCTCTCTAGTCAACAGCTAGCTAAGAAGGCTGAGATGTCCTTACTAACTCAAGTCTGGCTAGAAAAAAAAAAAGGGACAAGGACAGCTGCTAAGCAAAAGGCTGAAGAATCTTCAGTCCTTAAGATAAAAAGGAGGGTGGAGAAAATTCCTATCCCACTTGCCCATCCTACACCGTTTCGACAATCCAGAACACAATGACTCCCTAAACACTGAGATGAGGCCTTTACACAAGAAAGATTGACAGAATTAACCACTGTGTTGGGCACCCTTCTGGGGCACAGCCTTCTCTGGCGCCTCTTCTGGTAATACTTCCCCCAGATTTTCTCGAGGGCAGCCACCATCTCTTTCTTGGCACACGTGGTTTAGAGAAGTACTTATTAAAATGTGGTCTCCTGGTGACAGTCCACTGTGCTGGCTACCAATTCAAGACAACATTCAGAGAAGCGTTTAGAAAGTTTTCTACAGTTTTATGCCACAGCAATCAAGAGCATGATCAGTGGGCTCGTCCTGTTGGACAGAGGACAGTCGGATAATCAGTGTGTATTTGGAAATTAAAAAGAATGGTCCTTTGCCACAGATAGTTGGAGAAGCACTAGTTTAGAGGGTGTGACTCTACCCTCAATTCCAGGGCTGGACCTGCGATGCATCACTGCAGTCAGATGAGTGCATTCCCCCTCCTGCCATGGCGACTGGTTTAGGAATGGGCACAGGACCCCAAGCCGGTTCAATGGAAGTTAAACCCGGCCTTGGGTTTAGAACTGTGCCAGTGCAGGAGTGGAGTTGTTAGCAGCTGTCTGGAAGGAAAGAACCTAAGAAGGAAGCCAGCACAAAGGAAAACAGAGACTAGTTTAGACAGTCTTTAGCCGCGCCTTGTTGTATCCCGTGCTCTTCAATTATATGAGCCAATAAATTCCCCTTTTTAAGCCTTGGGAGATAGAGCCCCTGGTCCTAGAAACAAACAGGAACGACACACAAAAAGACCTGACTGATACGACTAGTTATCGCTACGTTGTTGGCCTCAACTTGCAAAAAGCCTGTTTCCCTTGTTCAGACAGGAACAGAGTCATTTCTAGGGTCCACAAACGTTACCAGGCTCCTGTGAAGGCATCCATATAGGATCGATATCCAGCAACAATGGAATATACTTGCAAACTTTTCTTTGGTAGTTGCATAAATCTCTTATTCCTGCCCCTGGAGACTGGTGCTCCATTGTTTAAATCCAGTGAAACTTGAGCCCGGCTATAGAACCTGACACAAAACTTGGTTTCAGCGCCTGCACTGGCTTGAGTTTGGAGGGCAGTTAATGATATTGACTTTGCCCCATGGCTCCAAAGCTACCCGTGTTCTGGAATGCTCACAGATACAACAGACATCTGCTGGAAGTATCCCATGATTTCTGAGGAAACCAAACAGCAAACCCAGACTTGCAGGTAATGACATCACAGTGACTTAAAATCAGATCCCAACCATCAACAGCCCAGCTGGCTTTTAAAATACTTTTATCATCAAGGCATTTCTCATCATGTTAGAAAGGGTCATCGTACCACCAGCCCGTATCATAATTACTTTGGAGCAATCACCAATAAGGAGCCAGACTTTCTATCAAGACAAACACTATCCTCGGTTGTCTCTAAATAACATTTAAAAAAACACTATCCTCGGTTGTCTCTAAAACATTTAACAAATAAAAACTAACTCATCACTCTGTGTTACTCTCTCTCTATGATAGAGCAACTTGGACTTTTAAAAAAGGAAGAATATCTTCCCTTTCCTTGTGTAATTCAGGGTTGAATTCACCCCTTGTAAAGTCAAGTCTGATTCTTACTGTACTTGCCACGCCAGCCAAATGTGAATAGGTCATCTTTTCGGGAAACACCTATCCAATACCTTTTCAGCTTACCATTTTAAGAGCTTCCTTCCTTTGTGGGTGGGGACCGCAGCTCTATCTTCTCCCACACCATCAACCAGAGTGCTTGGCATATGTCAAAATATTTCATTTCTATTGTTTTAAGGAATCCTTCCTTTTTCAACTTGTCTTTACTCTTCCCAATTTGATCTTATGCTTATAAAGACAAAGGTAGCACTGCCCTACTTCTCTGTCACATTCTTGGATTCTCAGTAAAATTTCCAAGTCATTACCTTTTTAAAAGTTCCACTCAGTTTAAAGGCTTTCCTAAGGATTTCTGAATAACCCTCTCTGTGGGCCAGGCTAATGGTGTAATAGAGTATCCTCAGAAAGCTTCAGATGGATTTACGTTTTATTTTTTAAGCAGGATAGTGGGTAGTTGGGTGTTCCTTATGTTATTCTCTATCTTGTATGTCTGAAATATTTCATAATGGAAGGAAAGGAGGGAAGGAAGGAAGGAAAGGAGAGATAGAGGAAGACACTGATTTAGACAGACCTGGGTTAACTTCACTATTATAATGGTTGTGCAATGTTGGGCTTAATTTTCTTATCTGCAAAAAAGGGGGGAAAGGTAACTCTCCCTACCTCACAGAGATATTGTGAAGATAAGACACAGTAAATAAACGCCTTGGCAGACATCCAGTAACTGGTGGCTTGAAGATGGGAGGGGCATCTCATGCGGTCCATCCTGCCATCAGTACTCCTATAGGAAACCCACTGACTAGCATCTATAGAACACAGCTCAGAGCAACAAACAGTAAAGGAAAAAGTTATCTGATTAGTCACTCATAAACCTTTCTCTGGAACATTACAATGCACTGCAAGTATAACAACAGTTGCACTTGCGGGGACTAAGAAATGAAGTTCAAATTTACACTTTTAGGGTGAACCCCTATGCGTGTCTGCTGAATTTGGCAGAGGGAAATGGGACCATCTTCCATTTCTGTCACTCCTAGCATTGCTATGCATATATTAAAAAAAAAAAACATACACACAAAAACCCAAAGCTTCATTTTTCCCACAAGCCCTTGGCTGCACTACTCCACAACAGCTGACATTAATCACAGCAAACTGGATTTGCACTGAGCAATCTGGGCTGCATGCCTTTCCCCGATCCTATGCATTAATTTACAAAATGGTTAAAAGGAGAAATAAAACCCCACGTTACATACACCTCGCAAAAGAGGCCAAACATGGACCAATTCAGTTTTTTTGTCTTGTTCTTTGGTTCTCATTGCCTGAAAGAGCTCCAGCACTAGGATTTATCCACCGTGTTGGATTAAAAAGCTTGGTTTACATCCAAACACCTATGTGCAGTTTCTCTTTGCTGCTTCTCCCCAGTCTAAGACACCACCCAGAATCAGTAAGACTTAGCCCAAGAAGAAAATTACTATAGTCTAAATCTGAGTCACCTTGCGGTAAAGTTAGCTCATACTCTAGATAACCAATGACCACAGGGATCATTCTCCCCACCTGTGCTGCGCCGACTGCCTTACTTTAGAATCTGAATGACTCAAACTCATGAATTTTGAGCCTATGTGCCGCCGCTTGTAATTTAAATTAACTGGTCTGATGCCGAGTGAATCCGTCTATAAACCCAGATTCTAAATGCTTCCAGAAGATTTGACATCTTATGACTACATGCAGGGCTTTGTTATTATACAGAATCTTTGTTATTATGCTATAACTTCCCAAAAGGAGAATCTACTATAAACCAGTTTCATCTTGAGCCACATCCAGAGGGGGTCACTTGTTAAAGAATATGTAACTGTCCCCAATTACAATGATTTTTAAAGGGGCCAGAGTTTGAGAGCTGTAATTAATTGGAAATTAAGCTGCACTCAATGCCCATTCTAGAAAGGTTTTCTTCTGCAACGCAAACTACCTGCTTAGTCTACTTCCCTTATCTGAGTGAATACCACTGAGCCAAGGATAGGACTCTCTGTGTCTTAGTGATGGGCTCCAAGTTCCATTTGGCTTCTTCTACCAAAGGTAAATCCTCAAGCTGGTCTTCAAGAGAGTTCGGCCTCAGGATGAACTAAGAAGATGGATTTTGGAGTCCACACAGTCTCATTTCCCTCATATGCAAAATAAGGGTAGCAGAACCTTTCTTTCAGAGTTGTTAAGAAAATGAGATGAGAAAATGCTTACAGTTGGCATTCAATTATTGGCCGCCTTTATCATCAGTATTTAGCAATGTTCAGTCTTTGTTATCAATACTTATCTTCTCCTACCCACCTCAGTCCATCCATTCCTTCATTATGTCCCTAATCCCTCTACATCAGGAAAACTGACTTACCTCCCTCCCTCCCACCCTCATCCAGCTAACTCCCGACTTCATTTCTGAACCTCAAGTAATTCTTCCAGGGTAGGGGCAGCTAATAAACACTGTAATGCTGTACTGTTTATGAAGCTCTCCTATAAATCTATTAATTCAACATCTTATAAGGCATATCCTGGGTTGGGAGCTGAGGATAAAAGGGTAAAGGAAGGGTGCCTGTTTCTCAGGGAGTTCTACTTTGGTGGTAGAAGTATGTAAACAAATAACAGGAAAGTAACCCAAATCACAGAAGCGTGTAGAAGGGGCTTTGGGAAGTCTGTATGGTCTATTGATGGAGGGATGCCAAAACAGTTTCATCTTATTGATTGATTGATAGTGGGTTCCTGGAACTATGGTGGAAAAGATTCTGGAGACCAGTCAAGGTTCCACATTAAAGATCATTGGGGTTAATAATGTCTGCCATAGAAACTGCAGTGCACGCACCACCTCTAAGACATTCCAGGGATAAGAGAAAGAGTGTGGAACTCAGAATGAGACAGATGTAAGCTTGCAAGTCAGTTACCAGCTCTGTGATCTTGGCCAAGTTCCTTAACATCTGAGCCTCCACGTCTTCAGCTATAACTTGGAAATGGATGAGCGCTCTGCCGTAGGATGGCTGGTTAACGAGATAACATTCGTAAAGTACCTGGCAGAAGCCTGTACTCCACAAATATTGGTTTCCTTTTCCTTCAGGAGCGCTAGGGGGCCGGATTATGGTTACCAAACGTTCAGCGGTTAAGGGACTTGCTCAGGTCACTGACCTCCAAAGATGCAGATCTAGGCTCAACCACTCATGTCTGACTCCAGAACCACAAGCTGTCCCCCAAACTCCCATATCTGATTGAAGGGTCGAGAACATTCAAACCACCTGAGCGTGATCAGTCCTTGAGCTATCAACTTACACGCAAGAACACCTTCCTCTCTGGCCAGTCTTCATCCACCCACCTAGCAGTTAGCAAGTGTCCTCTATGTGCTAATCGCATACCCAAACTGCTACTTTCAACCACAAAGTACTCTCTACCAGTCCTCTCTGCCAACTGAAGTCCATCCTCCTACTGGGGGAAGCCTCCCTTCTATCTAATAAGCTGTCCTTTGTGTACCTCACCCTCACCATTCATTAGTAATTCTGTATCCTGTTGCCACTCATGTCTTCAACTCGGAGGACACCTTGACCCAGATTTGGAGGCTGTCAAATCACACATTAGAACACAACTGCGCTCTCAGCTCGGGCACCCTGACCTCCACCTGCCAGCCTCAGATAGCCACAATCTGTGCAAACTACGAGCTATTCAATTATTCAAACAATTTAATGTTTGTGTGATTTTTACATGGAGTCAGACTGAGACTTATATGCCAAGACTACTGTTTATTTGCCAAAAGATCTTAGGCTGGTTATCTGATCTGTTCGTTTTCTCATTTTAAAAACGGAGATACTGCTTATTTATATCGTAAGGCAGTTTTGAGACTGAACAATACCTGTAAAGTACTTCGAATCATGCCTACCACATGATAAATAACAGTAATTAGAAATACGTAAAGCTTACTATACCTATGTTAAGTAGTCTACTTATATGAACTTAATCCTCATAACAGCGGAGGTAGGCATTATCATTATCCTCACTGCATGGGTGGGAAAGCTGAGGTATAGATTATTAAGTGGCTCATAACTGTAAAACCAAAACACAATTACCAATTCAACTCAAAAATACCAGAGAAATTCAAATAGACTATACTGAGTTTGACTGATGTTTCACTAAAACTAAAACACTGCTAGCAACACAAATACAGTAGTGACTGATGTGGCTCTAGCACAAGTTCTTTTAAATTGGGTATTTTCTGTCCTGCTGTGGGAGGTATGCAGATTTGCTTCTGTCTTCGCTTTCCTCTTCTGGAGGAGAAGCCACCATGAAACCTAACTGGGAAGTCATATGGCCCTAATGTATTAAATGGTATGTGTCCTCTTATTAGTCAAGGACAATTAGTAGTACTGTTGGTACAAACAAAACAGCAAGGAACCTGATATCCTTTGCAAATGACTCACAATATACTTTTGCTTCTTCCTCTAAGACTTACACTAAAATGTACAATTTTTATAATCAGAATTTGTGCCTGGCTCCTCCACAGTCCAGTTTGAGAAAACTCCCGTAAGTCAGTCAGGGTTCTTAACCTGGGGTCCACAGATTCCTTGAAATTCTGGGGATCGCTGAACTTGGTACCATGTACTTTATTTTATGCACCTAAAACAGTTTGAGAAGGGGTCCAGAGGCTTCACCAGACTGCCAAAAAGTTCCATGACACAAAAAAGTTAGGTATTACCATCCTAGGTAATCAAGACCCCAAGTGTAGGGAACCCCACCCAATAGAACACAAGGGATGCCGTGCAAATACCAGCCCAGGAAATGATACAGTTGAGGAAACTTGTGAATATCTGCAAAGGGAAGAAAGCTGGCCTCCAGGCAAGGCCTAGGCAATACTGTTCAGAGTCAGCGATCTTCTGGAAGAGGCTTTCACTGATAGCTGTTTCCCCCTATATTCAACAAAGTGCAGAACAGAGTCTAATTACAAGGAACCTCTCCCAAAACTGGGCTGGGTTTTATACAAGGAACAGCATGCCTTCCGAGAACCCCTGCAAGGTATGTGCTATTACACCCATTTTACAAGATGAGGTAACTGAGACCAGAGAGTAAAATAACTTGCCTAAGGTCATCAAACCAGTGGCTGCTGAAGCTGGGATGTGAATTTGGGCCCAACTGGTCAGTCCTGTCCTTCTCACCATGCTATGCCTCCTCTCCCGCTGTGGGCTTGCTCTCCCCTGCTCATCTGATTTACCTGATTTTTGACAGAGAAGAAAAATTAGAGGCCCAGATGTCCACATTTAGTGGTGGTGTCAAGGCTGGACCCAGGCTTCTAAAGCTCATTTATTACTGCCCCCTCTAATCTATGCCAACATTCTTGCTATTTTAGTATAAAATACAGTTTCCTCAAAATCCAAGTGAGTTGGCAATTTCATCAGGACAGACCTCCAATGAGTACTGCTTTCAGCCCAGTATTTGGCATATACCAGTATCAATCAATATTCGTGAATACATTTGGAGGAATCCATTAAAAAAACTCATAATAGAAACTGTAGATCAAATCTGCTAATGTTTCTGTTGCTTGAGTCCAATTAAATCTTTCTTCTCTACAATTGCAATCTTACTCATTCCTTCATTCATTCATTCAATTAACCAACATTGGCTCTGGTCCAATGGTGTGTTTAAGACACCCAAGCCAAGCACTGTGAATTTCAAAGACTCATGGGATACAGACCCCCGTGTCTACCTAACTTCACTCTGAAAGAGCAAAGGAAACGAATCCAGGGTAAAAAGAACCTTGAGAAATATTGGTAAAGTATAAGTGGCAGTCAACTTCAGAGGGCAATGACCAAGGAGACTGTGGAGGGAGACCACAAAAGACTTAATAAAATTTGTTCTCGTTTGGTATGCAGTTTTTAACGTATGTGCAACTCACCCTTTAGGAATCCATTGCCCATCTTTCCTGAAAATTTGAGTCAAATTATAGCCAATTCTGTGGCTGTCCTATTTGAATTCTTGGCATTTTTTTATAAGTAGAGTTTTAAAACAGGTTAACTAGAAAAGTTAAGAACTAAAGAGACCATTTTTACTGCCGAGTTAAAAAAACTACCCAAAATAAAAAGTATTTATAAAAGGAAAAGGAAAAGGAAAAAGTCTGGTCTGCAGACTGCAAATAAAACAGGTTGAACATTTGGGGTAACCATTTAAAGAAATATCGTTCTACAAACGTCCTGGCTGGGTGGGGGGGGGGCGGGCAGGGCAGACCAGACGTGGGTGTCTCCTGACTCAGAAAACCCACCCTGCCCCCCCACCCCGGGGACTGCCTACGTGGAGCTCTGGAACCGAGGACGTGATTTGCAGGACCTGTTGCAGAATTTACAACCAAGCATTCTTGCTTTCCCGGTTTGTACCTGAATGGTAGAAAGTTCCGGAAAAAGCTGGGAGTGATCAATATGACGTTTCACTGCTGTGCCTTCAACATTTAAGGTTCAGCCCTCGGTGGGCAGAGACCACCAAACAATGGGGATACCAGGAGCTCTGTACCGCAACAGGGGAAGGATTTCGGGCTCGACAGGCTGGGGGAGCCCCCTCAGCAACCCCCAGGGCTCCGAACCAGCTGGGAAGGTCGCCCTCGGCGTGCAGCACACTCGGGGCACAGGAGACCCCGAGACTCGGATCCCGCCCTCCCCTTTGCGAAGAGAGAACGCGCCACTAGAGGAGGGGGCCCTAGGCTACTAAAAGGCGGATTAGCAGCCCCGCGAAACTCTCGATCCCACCTCTCTCTCCCAGAGAAACCGGGATGGAGGTCGCGCACGATTATTTCTCTGCGCAGCGGACCCGGGATCCGAGAGCAGGGCTGAGGCGGCCACGGGGAACGGGGCAGGTGTGTGGAGATCGGGGCGCAGGGGTGAGGAGGATGGCTAGGGGGACCAGATGGGGACATCGGAGGATATGAGAGGGGGCGCCGGCAGGGCGGCCTCCGCATCCCAGGAGGCTGAGGGAACCCCCACCCCCGGGGTCGGCGGAGACGTCCGCACCTCCCTACTCACTCGAGTCGCAAGCAGCACCACGCACCGCGGGCAGAACTAGCGAGAAGCAGTCGGAGAGAGCGCGGCGGGAGTCCGGGAGCCAGGACGCAGGGAGCGCCGGTACCTTTTCAAGC
>NW_020185339.1:7380101-7439597 GCF_003031525.2 Neophocaena asiaeorientalis asiaeorientalis | reverse complement strand
CCCCGCCTCGCCTCGCGGCGCCGCGCTGCGCCGCGCCGCGCCTGGCCGATTCCCGGACCGGCTCGGAGGGCGGGAGGGGGGAGCTGCTCGCGGCCGGGCTCCGGGGTAAAGACAGAGAGACAAAGGCAGAATCCCGCCTCTTCCTGCTGCTTCCCGCGCGGCCAGCATCTTCCCACGTAGCGGGACCGCTCCCGCCGACTTTACTCCTCTCGCTCGCAACGGGAGCCCGCAGTTTCTAGAAGTGGTTAACCGGAGTCGGGAAAGGAGGCTTCCTCGCCCTGCAGAGAGGCCGGACGGCGGGACCGTCCCGTCGGGAAACAGCCCTCGCCGCCCTGCTACGTGCCCTTCCGACCGCGGTTGCCAATTCTCCTTTAGGAGGGAACAGTCCAAGGTCGAGTTTCCAGCAGTAGAAAACCGGCCAGATCGGGAGTTTCCACCACACCGTCCCTTGCCTTACCCTTATAAGTAAACTCAACGTGATTAAGTTCCCCAGTGGACAAGTATCCCCTGGCCCGATTTCCAGCTTCTGGGAATCCGCAACCTTCCTGTTCTTAAAGAGCAAAATTTCTCATCTAGATTAAATAAATGACGTTACCAAAAAAGCCTCATTACTCAAGTGTTTTGCCTTTCCCACCATCGGGGGGCACGGCTGCACACGCTGCCGAAGGGGTGCAGGGGGTGCGGAGAAACCCACCCAGAAACCCGGGCGCGAAAGGGCCTTGGGATTACATTTGTCGGTATCAGAAAAGCCCAGGGACAGCAGTGACAACTGAGGGGACCTAATACCTGAACTACAGGCTGATTTATTGTTTTAGATGAAAAGAAAAACAAACAATGCCATCTTTATCTTGTTCACATTCTAGGCCGACTGATGACCTCTGTGCCAGAAGTGAGGATCCCTGAGAGTTGATGTTTGGGAAAGTGGAACACTCAAGAAAGACAGTGACCAAGGCTTTCCCTCAGGCCACAAATGCAATAGCCTTCTCTAGTGCAGAGCTTCTCAAACTCCACACTGTAGACATTTGGGGCTGGGTAATTCTTACCTATGGGGGCTGTCCTGGGTGTTGTAGGATGCCTACAGCCACTAGATGCCAATAGCACCCCTCCCTCCACACTGTAACAGTCAAAAAGTCTCCAGACAGTGCCAAATGCCCTCTTGGGGAGGGGGCAGAGGGCATTGGTTGAGAACCACTGCCCTGGTATATATCTGCATGATAAATTGCAGAAGTGGCTTATAATATTATTATTGTTTTATTTTATATGCTGGGGCCAATCCAGGATAAACCCATTATAAGAGCAGCCTTATTCTCTGTCCACCCAGTACTGTACAAAAACACATAGTGGTGATTGACATCTCCTGATATTGTGGCAGGAGTCTGGAAGTATTCCTGCCTGCTGTGAGCTTTACTAAATATGGGCAGTCCATGTTTTCATGACATCAGCTAATGTAAGAGCCAACATGAAAATTCTGTCCTTCTGATTCGACATTCCCTTTATCTCTGCTGCTTACAGTACTTACTTTTTCTTGCATTGGTTTATGTCGTGTTTCTACTGAATGAAACTCTTGGTGAATTTTGATGCCGCACTGGTTTTCAGCACACTGTTGTCCTTTCTCTCCCACGCTTGGGTTCTTTTTGATGCTTCCATGACCTGACCTGTTTGCTTTCCGACATGCTCATGTTGTCCCTAAATTCCACAGCCACCTCCTAGCATTTGACGTTGGGCTTGCTCCTGACCTGAAAGTATTTCTGCTATCTGTCTATCTGTCCCTCTATGTCTTTGTCTGAGTGTATTTTACAGTGAGTCTGGGGATAATGTGCAGCATTTAATTTTGAATAAATCTATATTTGTATCTAATTACCCACAGTTAAAAAATATTTTATTTCTCTTTAAACATTTCTTTAAACTGTTGACTCTTTTCATTATAAATGTTAGGAAATCCTTTCAGTTTATTTAGACAGAGTGGTGCAAAAGAAAGAGTGTGAACTTTGGAAACAAACAGATGTGGTTTCAGCATACAGCTCTGACGCCTACTAGCTCTGTGAGCGTGACCTAATGCTTGACTTCTTTGTATCTGTTTCTTTATCATAAAATGCTGACAGTACACACCTTGTAGCATTGTTGGGAGGATTAAATCAGACGATGTATGTAAAATGCCAAGTATAGCACGTGGCACCTGGTAAATACTCCATAAATGATGATTGTTATGTTAAGCAAGGGTATCTTGATGTCCTCTTCTGACTCGAGAAAGAAGTAGCAACTGGTCTTTGCTGAGCATTCATCTTATGCTGACTACTGAAGGGTTTGGTAGTAACAAAGTATCATGTGTTTTCCAAAACAGTTAAGAGCCTGCCAGTAGAAAGTAAATTGCGTGCCTGGGGAAGAGCTAGTGGGAGAAATGTGCGCTTCTGGAGAAGAATAAGCCTTTCTTAATTCCATATGGTCCTAGTCTGTTTGACTCCTTCAACCTTATTCTAAGAGGCAAAATTGAAGGTTAAATGTGTCCAGCAGGATGTTTCTTTTTCCCAAGAAATGCACATTATACTTGTAACAGCTCCTTTAGTCTCTGGAACCCATTAACCAATTTTGAATCAAAGTCCTTTGTCAACGTTGCTGTCCTAAGGAAAGCTGAACCAAGGTTGCCTTTCTTCGTGACCTTGTGCTCCAAGGTCAGATTTTTCAAATATTTTTATCCTTTTTATTTCATGCTACTTTTTCTTAACAAAACTCTGAACCAGATGAGTGTGAATATAAACACAGGGCTTCTTTATTTTATTTTAGGGCAAGAATTTCTTCCCAGAAGCCAACTAGGTGGAGAGGAATCTTTTAGTATACGTTAAATAAAGGAAAAAATAAATTCTCTCATTTTGCTTACGTACATGCTTAATAATAAAGAAGCAGCTGTTCCCACCTTATTTCTTAGCAAAGATTTAGCAGCAGTGGTGGGAATTAAAAATTACTCATACTCAACCCTGATACTCTGTGAGGCATTTTCTGGCAGAGAATAGAATAAGTTATATATGCTTAAAGCCTGAAAGGTAGATTAAAGTATCATTTTTTATACTTGCCATAGTTGCTTTTTTTAAACTTGCTTCAAACTCCCACTTTCTTATAACCTGCATTATTTCTTAACCTTTTCTTTAACGAGTACTATTTGTCTTCAGTGCTTTATCTTCTCTTACAGCGTTGTTTGGGTTTTCTTTTCTACCGGAGATTTCTGGCTTTTCTAGCTCTGCTTATGCTTGCTTATTACAGCGGAGTTTTTCTAGCTCTACTAGTATGAAAAATACCATTAACTTTAACCTCCGAATCAGTCCGTCTCATCCATCTTAACCCCTTAAATGCCCTATCCCACTTTTCTCTCTTCTTTGCAGTTGATGACATCACCTTCTCTTTCATTCGAATTCCCAGCCACCAGCCAACATTGCCCTCAGCCTTCCTCCTCTTTGCCTCGAATGGCCCATATTTTCTCCCATGTTTACACTTGCTGTCCCTGACCTCAGGGGAACAGGTGGTTCTTCAACCCTTACCAAGAACATTCACTCTGCTTGTGCTTCTGATTCATTTTGGCATTCTTTGTTACATTCCTTTGCTCTTCAATTTCTCTGTCTCTACTGCTTCCTTTCCTTTCAGATTACAAAAATGCTATCTACCCTATATTTTAAAAAGCTGAGAGAAACTTCCCTGAATTTTGTAGTAGGTTCTTGAGAGGCCCAGGTTTTGGGGGGGGGTCCATATGCCTTTAGGGAAACGCCTTTACAGCCCTGATTTTGGGTGGAGCCCTGGAGCCAATCTAGGCCTTCTAATCCCTGGTTTGGATGGGGGAGTCATCCAATCAGAGGGAGTCTCTGAACTCTGCTGGGATGTTGAGCCGGAGCCGTGTTCTCCTGTCTGGAAGGTGCTGTGTGTGTACATGAGGCCTAGAGTTGCTACAGTCATTTTTTGATGGTAGGAAGCCAGCCTGAGAATGATGCAGCACAGAAAGGACAGAGAAATGGAGCCAGAGCTCTGAACAAACGACTCACAAAGTTTGTCTACCTGCAGGATCTTTTCATATGGGGAGCAAATGAATTCCCACTGATGTTTATTCCCTTTTGAAATGGGTTTCCTGTTACTTGCCACTAGGACTCCCAACTGATTGTTATGGTTTAAAACTATGTCCACAAATTCTTTGATACTCCTCCCTTCACCGTGCGGCATTTAATTCCCCTCTCCTTGAGTGTGTGACTGGTTTCCAGAAAATAGAATAAAGTGTATGATTCTAAGAGTAAATCATAAAAGGCGTTGTGATTTCCTCCTTATTTTCCCCCGACTCCCTTCTCTCTCTCCCTCTCCAGCTCTGTCTCTCTGTCTCTCTGTCTCTGTCTCTGTCTCTGTCTCTGTCTCTCTCTCTCTCTCTCTCTCTCACTCTCTCGGATGGATCACTTGCTCTGGGGAAGCCAGCAGCCATATCAGGAGGACACTCAAGCAGCCTATGAAGGGCCCACATGGTGAGGAACAGAGACCTCCAGCCAACAGCCCCCCGGGGAGTTGAAGCCTTTTGCCAACAAAAACATGAGTGAGCTTGGAAGGAGATTCCACGGTCCTGTCAAGCTTGAAATGACTCCAGCCCTTGCTACAAGTTTGACGGCACCCTCATGAGAGACACCGAGCCTCTCACTGCGGTCATCAGAGAGCCCCTGATTGCCAAACCAGTCACCATCTTTCAGTGCTTACCCTACTTGACTTCTTGGTTATGAGACAATGTCGGAGAAATATATGATTGTGTGTACACTCACAAAATGGAATTTCCTAAGAAAGGTCACAATTCTGAAGTTTTGCACAGATGTTAACTTCTGTCTTAAGATACTGTTTTGGTGAGAGATGGGAATAAATTCTCAAAGCCACAACCACTAGGAAACTTATTTCTTTCCCCCAAAAAACTGTAATATGAGGAACAGAGCAAACTAGAGGATGCATTAAATAATTTTTTATTATCTCATGTGTGATAAGAAACACCAGATACTTCCAGGAAAATAAAAAAATATATATTCTAACTTTTATATAAATTTTTTTCCTGCTACAGATTGTATAAGAGTAAATGTATATTTATCCACTAAATCTCAAGAAAAAAATTTTAGAATCTGCAATAGTGCTTATCAAATTACTCTGGTTTTTCCCCTTCTGTTCAGAAAAAGACTAAGAAGAAAATTAGTCCAGTTTGGGATTTAAGAATTATCATTTGGGTGTATATTTCATTTCAAATGTAGTTAAACAATATTTCCATATGTGTTTTGATCATCGAACAAAGCTTCAGAGAAAACCTCATAAAAATTTCCAGTTAAAACATCATATATATGTAATGCTTCTCTGGGAAATGATGTAAGGAAAGTTAACAGGATTTTGGAAACAATGCACAATGCTATAATTGACAGGCACTTAATTACTTACAGTATATGCCTGCCAGGATTTTTTTTGTAATCCTCACATATGGAATTAAATGTCATTTGTAAAATGAACCTCTTCTTGTAAAAGAAAGTAAAAACTGTCATGTTCCTGCAGCTCTCACCTCATAAGCAGTGTTGAGCTATAGAAGAAAGGTTAAAACCTAAAAAAAACAGCTCCTATAAATTCTGTATTTATATGTTTATAAGGAAAGCTGACTTAGATTTTACTTTAAACATTATTGACTTACACTGTTCCAAAAAGATTGTGGGAATACCTAATTCCCATTCCTAATCCTTAAATAATGTCCTATGTTCAAAGACCCAAGCTTTTGATTTATCTGTCCCTATGTTCACTTCAGTGGAGACTTGGAGGGCTGCAGCAGAAGCAAACTCCACTGACCTGTTAATGGCTGTGTATGAGCTCAAATATATATGTTTATATGGACTTACACAGCCATCTGAGTCCTCTGTGAAATAGCAGTGGGCTCCCCTGGAGTGATCTTACTCTTCTGTCCAAATTCAGCTGTAAAATTGTAAGTGGGGAAGAGCCAACATATACACCGTTGGCTGGTCTTCAAGCCAACAGCATATATTGCAACTCAGTAACAGAAACTATTTATTGAATGTCCCTTGTACATCAAACATTATAGGAATATTTCTTCTGGTCCAAAGAACAGGCTTGTAAGGGCATTATCTTTCTTTCCATTTTCCAGTTCAGTAAAGTGAGAGACTTGTAGAAACTGAATAACTGTTCCCACAGCCATGTAGCTAGTAAGTGGCAGAGCTGGGATTCAAATCCAGTCTGGATCCAAAGCTCACACTCTTTCCATTCCCAAATGGGGCCTTTCAACAATGATTCTTTTCTGTCACCTAAGAAGAGTTTTTTTAAAAAAAAGTATCTCTGTTTGACAGCACTAAAGACCACTAGCTCCTTGGGAACAAGTCTTCATTCAAACAAACCAAACAGAAACCTCTGTAGTCTGAGGAGACGCTCCACACCATAGCCGACTGGAGTGAAGGCTACAGTGTTCAGAGGTGGCACCATGACTAAGCCAGCTGGTCTTCATCCAGCGGAGCAGGTCTGGGGATGGGCCTGTGCTGGGGGGTGGGCGTGGGGTAGAAATGGAATGTGAAGAGGAAGCAGCACATTAAAAAGGCATCACACTCTTGACTATCGTCTTTGGGCTAAAGCATGCCAGATGATGGATGAATGTGTTAGCAACACAAAGCACCAAAGTTTAACTTGGAGCACAGCCATTTTTGTCCCATCTCCTCATTGGGACACAAGCACAGAATAAATTCCTTATACAGAGTGGGAATAAGGAGACATGCATGTGGTGTTACCTCCACCACTATCCATCTGAGGAAACGTGAGTTATTTAACTTCTTTGAGCGTAGCTTTCCTAACTCTAGCTAACTGCTAAGTTCCCGTTGAGCTCTAAAATTCTATGATTCTACTAGTAGCAGTTATATGATATTTTTTGACACGGAAAGGTGTTCACATGTATTTATTAGGGTTCTTAGTTGCAGACAACAGAATTCCCGAGAGGAGCAGGGAGGCAAATGATGCTACAGAGCCAGGATCAATGGCTGACTCCAGTATGGCACAGTGTGAAAGGAGATCCCACTGCTGCCCATGCCCACCTCTAGGCTATTATCTTAGAGCCTGAGAGTAGACTTTCTACCTCAGCTACCAGAAGATCTGTCATCCCTGATCATGGCCGTCACCTCGTGTCACTCATTTGCCTTGCAAATCTGGCTCAGGGAATGTATCTTCCATCAGGGCATGGTGGAAACTCAGTTACATGCGGAAGCCAAGCTTCAAGGGAGTCTTGGAAATGTTTGGCTTTCTAGCCTCTGGAGGATGGAGGCCATGTTAGAAGATGAGTGGGTATTGAGGGAGCCTGTGTGTAGTGTCTGCCACAGTGTGTTACATTGCTGAGTGCAAAAAGAGGGGAAAAACATGGGCACACCATGAGCCCTTTAAGTACCTATGTTAAAAATACTGTACAAAAAAGTCTGAAGCCATATACACTAAAATTTTAGTAATATTTTTCTTTGATCAGAAGTATTACTGTGTTCTTATCGTCTTTTCATTTCTCCATATTGGCTGATATTTCTACCGTGAATGAATATTACTTGTATTTTTTCTTAAATGAATGATGCTTTTTGTTTATGTTCCTATGATTCTACATGACATAGACGCAGTGCCCTTGTCTTTTTGTGTCCTGTAGATATCTGTCTTCAAGATACTGGCTGCGGAATTAGACCTTGGAAATAACTTGAAAGGCGTGTAAACCATTTTTCAAATTCAGGTCGTGTTATCAAATTCCTAGATATTTGAATAAATTTGTTAATGAAGACTCAAAGATAATATAATTATGACAGGGAAGAAAAGTGGGGTCTCAAGAAGCATTATTATTTGGAGTTGTTTTTTTCTCCTCGTATCACAACTTTCATTGCCATTTTTCAAACAATGATAATTTTTCTTATGAAGTGAGATCTATGGCATTATGCAGTGTTGTTGACAAGCAAAGATAAATCAACTACAAATCTTCAGCATGAAGATCACACAACTGTATATATAGGAATGATGACAGAGAATGGAAGATAAAGCTAGAAAGGGCAGTGGGGGCTAGACCATGTGTGTTTCTGAATGCTATGTTAAGAAATACAGGGACGGGCTTCCCTGGTGGTGCAGTGGTTAAGAATCCGCCTGCCAATGCAGGGGACATGGGTTCGAGCCCTGGTCCAGGAAGATCCCACATGCCGCGGAGCAACTAAGTCCTGTGCGCCGCAACTACCGAGCCTGCGCTCTAGAGCCCGTGAGCCACAACTACTGAGCCTGCGTGCCTAGAGTCCATGCTTCGCAACAAGAGAAGCCCGCGCACCACAACGAAGAGTAGCCCCGGCTCCCTGCAACTAGAGAAAGCCCGTGCGCAGCAACAAAGACCCAATAAAGGCAAAAATAAATAAATAAATAATTTTAAAAAAAGAAATACAGGGAATTTCCTGTTGGTCTAGTGGTTAGGACTCCGAGCTTCCACTGCAGGGGGCCCGGGTTCGATCCCTGGTTGGGGAAATAAGATCCCACAAGCCGTGTGGCACAGCCAAAAAAGAAAAATATGGACCCAATTCAAATCGTGTCCCCTCTAATTCCCTCAATGGATGCTGAGCTTTTTCAACCAGAAAATGTTAAAATATATTCAATATAAAACTTGAAGCCCAACTTTGAACTTGAAACAATAGCTTATAAGATTTTTAAGTCAATAACTATGATTCATAAAAACTTGTTTAAATAATTTGATTTATTTAGTGCCACAGAGAATTTTCTGAACTATTTAGGGATTAGATTTCTATAGTGCTTTTCTCCTAAAAATACTCAATTTGATTAATGTAGTTAATCTAGTTTCTTTTTAAAGTACTTTCTATATGCAAGGTACTTTGTTAGGCTCTGGGGGATACAGTATTTAAAGGTTTCTCTTCTCAAACAGTTTGCAGTTTAGTTATAAGAGCCAAGACATTCACAAAGCCCCACAGTAAAGAGCATAATGTGAGACACATTACAATACAGGAGCCCAGGTGGGGAGCAGATCCTGACACAAGGATGCGAGAACCGATAGTTTTCTCTGGAAGGTGTAGGAAGGAAGGTAAGTGCGGAAGTGAGACAGATAAGAGAAGGTGGCCGACAGAAGACACATTATCAATCCAGTTGCCACAGTGGGGAATAGGAGCTTCATCCCCTGGGGAAACTGGGAAATGATATGGACACAACCTCAGAGTTATTCCACCCACAGAGCAAAGGAGCTGAGATGCTTATTCACCAATATTATGGACTGAATTTTGTGTCCTCCTCAAATCCTTATGTTGATGTCTCAACCCCAGTGTGATGGTATTAGGAGATGGGGCCTAAATTAGGAAGTAATTTGGTTTAGATGAGGTCAGGAGGGTAGTGTCCTCATGATAGGATAAGAGGCACCAGAGGGCTTTGTCTCTCTCTCTCTCTCTCTCTCTCTCTCTCTCTCCCCCTGCTATGTAAGGACACAGCAAGAAGACTTCCTGGTCTGCCAGCTGGGAGGAGAGACTCACTAGGAACCTAAGTGGCAGACGCCTTGATTCTGGACCTCACAGCTCCTCCAGAACTATGAGAGACAAATTTGTGGTTTAAAAGCCACCCCGTCTATGGTGTTTTGTTATGGCAGCCCAAGCTCACTGAAACAACCAACTTCCATCAGTCTCGGAGCAGGGACTTTTCTGGAGGGAGTTACTTCTCCAGCATTCTGACCTGCCAAGCAAGTGGACACAAGTGTTCTCCAGGTTTGGAGAAGGTCCTCAACCAAAGACACACCGCTACTAGCAGTCGGAAATCCACCTGTGAACATTGAAGGTAGAACTACAGGCATATGGGTGAGAATTACCAGCATCTTCTAGGAGGTTAATTTTGAGAATGGAACGATTCAGAAGTCTTGCTACCTCAGGGAAGATGTGATGCTTCAACTGAGCCTTAAAGAGGTAGGGCATCTACAGATGTGGGCAGGGAAGAGCCATTCCAGGGAATAGCTGGAGCATAAACCTAGAAAAGGCAAAGTTCAGAATACTTTAGATAACGAATTGGTATACCGCTATCTATTTGGTTTTCCCCTTTGACGTTATTTAATTCTTATTTTTATAGCTGCCTAGCATTTCACTGTGTTAACTCTTTGCTTGAGTCAATATTCTATATTTAAATATCTAGGTTGTTTTCAAACTTTATTATAAGGCATACTCATTTAATCAATTAAAGTGTATTCCACAACAAAGACACATCAATTATCTGCCCTTATGGAGTCGACGTTTTAGTGAGGGAGTCTACTGGAACACAGCTGTGGTGGGTCAGTAATTCAAAAGGCCTCCACCCATGAGTTCCCTGCAGGCAGGGCTCCGGCTTCTTTATACTTATAACCCCTATAACTGTCATACCACCTGGCGCTTAATAAATACTGGGTAACATTGGTTAAGTTAATGGAGAAAATCCTTAAGTTGGGTGTGAAAGGGGCAATAGGAGAACATGAATTTAGGTTCTTGTAAAAGAATCATTGTGACTAGCAGCACTCTTTTCCTCTACAGCCTTCCGTAGGTCCTGAGGCATGAAATTTCTCAGGTATTTTCTTCTACAGGGTCTTTAGCTTAGGATGAACCATATTCCATTTCCTTGGAATATAGTCAGCCAAGGCCATACCCCCCTTATTAACATCGTAACGTGCAAGGAAAAACTCCTCTTTAAATTCTAGAAGCCAGCTTTATTTACTGTACGAGTGTCTTCGCCTCCTGTGGCTTCACAGAAACACCTGCCCAGGCTGTTGGCTTTCTCTTGAATTACATTTCGGTCGGCGATTGCTTGTGCAACATTTTATCTTGCCAGCTCTTTTCTCTCACTAAAGCAGTTCATGAATCACTTTTGATGGTTTCCGTGTAGGTTATAGGATGAGCTCATTTGCATATAGAGCCAAGTCCCTGACAAAGTTAGGAGACTGCCTTTAAAATTTATCCCCAAACTTCTATTTTCTTGCTAAGATGCCCTTTTTAATATCACCTCCACCTCCATCAACTCCTTTTGCTTCTTCTCTTAATTTCTTTCTACCACCAAAACCAATAGTTGACTTTTTTTTTCAGGGCCATTTTCACACTCAGCGGCCATGGCTCACAGGCCCAGCTGCTCTGCGGCATTGTGGGATCTTCCCGGACCGGGGCACGAACCCTTGTCCCCTGCATCAGCAGGCGGACTCTCAACCACTGCGCCACCAGGGAAGCCCCCAAACACATTTTTATTGCTGCCAAAGCTACTGCGTGATGAGCAGCAAAGGCACATTAAGGCATGGACTGTGGGCAGTGGGCTGGGTTCATTCATGAGCTGAGTGACTTACGCCCTGGGAATGGCACCTTGCTCCAGCAAAGCCACAGCTTTTTACAGCAATCAAATTTCTTCTGACAAATAGCTAACATTGAAAATAATAAACTTACAAAGCCAAGGGTCTGCTCCAGTATTTCCCAAACTGGCTTCCAAAGAGCATTAAAGTTACTAATAGATGTTTTGCAAAATAAATGGTTCTGTGGTCAAATAAGTTTGGGAAACACTTCTTATCTTCCCCTTGGAAGATTCATAAAATACATTAACATGTTACAGGTTCCTAACTTTATCTGACTATAAAAATCTTTCACAAAGCACCTATTAACAAGTCACAGAGTCCTAATGGTCTAAGAAATATCCCTTGGGAAAGATTCGTCTCCATGATTTCTAGAGAGTTTATTTCCTGGATTTACCCAGATAAGATGGCATGAACAGCTTTTTAGTTCTCCTTGTATATGTCTCCCAATGGATTCAAACTACACTATGTTAAGTACTTATGATTGAGTTTCTATGACTGACAGCTTCTGTCTTGAGTATCATATTGTTCACACCATATTGCTGATTTGTACATGAATATCATCTGAGATATTTCGTTGACTAGTTTAACACAGATGTTCTCAAAGTGTGACCCCTGAACCAGAGGCTTCAGCGTTATCTGAGAATTTGTTAGAAATGTAAATTCTCACGTCCCACACCCACTTACTTAGAAACTCTGGGGGAGGGTCCAGCAATTGTATGTTGACAATCTGTGTTTTAACGTTTACCAGTTAATGCTGATGCATACTGAAGTTTGAGAACCACCAGTTTCACACAGTTTAAAACTTCTGCTTTTGGCTCAGAAGGTGTAACCGGCACCAGATGTATCCTCTTACCTGAAAAAAATTGAAAAACTGGACAAAATACCTGAAACAATAGTCCTCAGACATTGGACATCAGGCAGCTCCGGACAATCATCCCTGAGAAGTGGAAAACAAATGAAATGATCCCTATGGTTGCTCCAGCTTAGCACCTAGAGAGAGTTTCTGGGTAGAGGGAAGGGGAGGGACCCCAGGTAGGGCCTGGTTATCTCTTTGAGTTATGGAGATGGAGTTGGGAGTCCAGGGAGACCAAGATGGCTAGGACTTTCATGGTAGAACACCAGATAAGGGAAAACTACACAGAAAGAAGTACCCAGAGAACTGCAGATGGTCCTCCTGAAGTCTTCAGTTGAAAACTGATCAGAACATGAGCATGAGGAAACGACGTGAAGCCAGGGAAAGATCTACCCAAACGGGACAGAGGAAACAATCCATACAGCTCACATGGGGCGGACAATAGGTTGTGCTCCGGCCAGCCGGAGAGGAAGAGGCTTCTAATTCACAGAGCATTAATAGAATACTCAGAAGGTATTGACCCAGTAGTGGCCCTCAACTAAGAGCTACTCTGGTCCTGACTAATGAAGCTTAAAAGCAAACCTTGAAAGGATCAAACTACAGTTGACCCTTGAACAACACAGGTTTGAAATGCATGAGTCCACTCATGTGGATTTTTTTCAACAGTAAATGCTACAATATGACACGATCCATAGTTGATTCACCCTGAGGATGCAGAACCAGGGAATGTGGAGGAACCTAGGACACAGAGGACCAATTATAAGTTATAGGTGGATTTTCAACAGTGCAGCGGGTCAGTGTCCCTAACCCCTGGGTTGTTCAAGGGTCAATTGTATTTACAAATGACAACTGAATCCCAGAACAAAGCTCTAGAGAGTATTGATAGGAATATTCACAATAACTGGTATCTAGTCAAAATTTACCAGGCATGCAAAGGAGCAGGAAAATACAGTCAAAAATGAAGAAGAAAAAAATCAGTCAATAGAAACAGATCCAAATATGACAGATAATAAAATTAGTAAGGACATTAACACAATTATAACCATATTCCATAGGTTCATATGACGAAGTAGAGAAATGCTTGAGCATGTTAAATGGAGATATGGAAAATATTTTAAAAGCCCAAACTGTACTTCTAGAGATAAAAGATGTAATGTCTAAGGTGAAAACTGCAATCTGTTAGACTCACAGGATAAAAGATTAAATAACTTAAAGACATAGCAACAAAGTATCCAAAATGAAACTCAGAAAAAAAAAAAGACTGAAAAAATGAGTAGAGCATTAGTGAGCTTCAGGACAACTTTGAGTGATCAAATACATGACTTAGAGTCCCTGAAAGAGAAGGGCAGAAAGAATATTTTAAAATAATGACCAGAAAATTTCCAAATTCCATTTAAAACTATAAATTTACAAATCCAAGAAATTCAACAAACTCTAAGAATAAGAAACATGAAAACTACACCAAGACATATCATAATCAGATTGCTTAAAACCAGTGATAATGAAAAAATCTTAAAAGCAGTCAGAGAGAAAAATACCACAATCTATGCAGAGGGGAAAACAAATGTAAGAATGACATCAGATTTCGTATGGAAAACAATGTAAGCCACAAGACAGTGTGGATCAATATCTTTAAAGTACAGAGAGAAAAAAATCTGTCAACCTAGAATTCAAAAACTAGCAAGAAGAAAAAAAAAATCTTTCAAAAATGAAGGTTAAATAAAGTTACTTTCAGGCACACAAGAGCTGAAAGAATTTGTCACAACAGACTTGAACCAAAAGAAATGTTTAAAAAGTTCTTCAGACAGAAGGAAAATGATACTAGAAAGAAATCTGGAGCTACTTAAAGGGATGAAGAGCTCTAGAAATAGTACATAGGTGAGTAGAAAAGATCTTTTTTTCTTTATTTTAAAAAATATGTCTGAAAAATCATCAGCTGTTTAACAAGAAAACAGTGCAATGTATATGATGTATGGTAGGGTTTATAATGTAAATAGAAGTAACATGTATGACAATAGCATGAAGGCCTGGAGGTGGGAAAACGAAGTGTCCTATTGTAAGGGTTTTATACGATATGTGAAGTGGTACATTATCACTTGAAAGTTGACTGTAATAGACATATACTACAAACCCTAAAGCAACCCTTAACAAGCCATCAAAGGAAATAAAATGGAACCATAAAAACACTCAATCCAAAAGAAAGCAGAAAAATCTTTTTTAAAAAGGAACAAAGAACAGATGGGTCCTATAGAACACAAATTGCAAGATGATAGATCTAAACCCAACCATCTCTGTAAACACTTGGGCAAATAAACCAGGTTTTTTTCCCCCTATGCTCCTAGACAAATAAACAAGTTAACTTTTATCTCCCATTAGCATTACATTTCTCTCCAAAAACTGTGCAGTGAAAGATTAGAAACTTGAACTAATCATAACAGCAAAATGATCTTGGCAGTGATTCCTTTTCTGACTTAAGCATATCACAGAAAGATGCCTAAGAAGTTCAGCCAAGAGACACTGCGCTGAAGGCGCTTTTTTTTCTTTCTTCTCAGAGCTCTTACATAACTCAGATCACTATAGTGTAGCAATCCAGGAACGGAGTGTTTGACAGGGATTTCTTTCTCTCAAGCCTGGGGCTTAGCAACACTATTAAAAGTACTTTCCTTTGTCTACCTGAGACTCAAGGAAACTCTGCAGACCTTTTGGGCCAGACCCTCCTGTTTGGTCACTGGTGTCTGCTGCTTCGCTGTCGCTGCTTGGAGATTACCTGGCCTCATCCCGTGTCCTGCTCCCCTCGCTCTGAACACACCTGCTGCTTTTCAGTTCCTACCTTCCCCAGGCTCATCTTGTCCAGTGATGTCTCTCCTTCTCAGAACACCTTCTCACCCTCTGAACTCTTCACTTAGTTCATTCTTGTTCATTCTTTAGATCTTAATTCAAAAGTCCACCACTGTCCCCTCTACCCTCATCCCAGATTCTTGTCACATTTTGAAAGTATAGACCATGGGGTGTGATCATTTGGATGGCAGAGACAGAAAAAAGACATTAGAAGTGTTTGTATTTTCCACCTCTTCAGATGAAAATAGTCCAGTCTCTCGTAGCTAAGTGGTGCCTTCCACCCAGCCATCCCCTACTTGTTAAGGGAATTCCTGAACTTTATTATGTAGGTTGGGGTAATCAGTGGAGGGAAAACTTGAGAAACGGGTAAGCCTAGAAGATCCACGCTGGGGGGTGGAAAGTACTAGAGGTGATGAGAAAGCGGATTCCCAAGGAAGCTGAGGCACAAAAAATGAGGGAAGGGCAGCAGGGGTGTGAGCTAGGGTTGGGAGGAATTTGGGTAGGGACCGGATAACAGGGTTGCAGGGAGGCAGTGGGACAATATTGGATATGAGAGAAAGAGTGAGAGGAAAGGGAAAAGAGAGTATCAGGATGTGTGTCTGTGGGCTGTGAATTGAATCACATTTGGCAACCTTTGAGAGGCACCATTAAGGATAGAAATTGCTTTTGGTGGCATTTTGGTTGCTATGTTTGTCTCCAGGAGTAGGGGGGCACATGGGGACTGGACAGCATGGGAAGTTGAGGTGGACTGTGGCTAGTGCACTTTGGCTGTCAATGTCCACTTCCCCTCCTCGTGGTAAGGCATCCCCAGTTTCCCCTGGGAACTGAGCCTCCTTCACTCAGCAATGCACAGGCTTCTCCTGGAACTGGTCCACCCCACGTCTAAGGCTGAACATGTGACGCAGGCCTGGCCCATCATGGCACCGCATCCCCCTGACCGGGAGGAGTTTAGGGAAGGCGCATGTGTTCTTTTGTGGACTAGTGAGCTTCATGCCCAGGATATTTGTTGGCAGGAGAGGAACACTCTTCTTTTACTACTGGATTTGAGTGTGAGAATGAAACCAAAGCACAGGTAAACAGGGCTGAAATAAGGAGAGGTACCAGGTCCCAGTGATATTGTTTGAGCCCCTACACCAATCCCACCTCAACTGGCCCTTGCTTTTTCATTACGTGAATCAATAAACACCCTTTATTTTTGCTTATGCCAGTGTGAGCTGGGTTTTTGGCCACTTGGAATTGAAAGAGTTCTAAATTATATAACATTCGACTTGTGTTACATTTGATTCAGGCCTATCTCCACGACTAAACTTCATAAAGACAGGGTCTGTGTCTTTTTGTTGTTGTTGCTGTCATCTACTCTATTCCTACCACTTCGTACAGTATGTGGAATATTTGTTGCATAAACCATTAAGTGCATCCTGTATAAACACATTGTTTTGTGACTGGTTATTGTTTGTTTCCCTGCTACATTTTAAACTCTTTGAGGGCCAGGATTTTTGTTTGTTTGTTTCACTTGTCTTGAGCTCCCAGCCTGATGCACAAGGCTTGGAATATATTAGGTGCTTCTTGAATGTTGGCAGAATGAATGAACAAGTACAAGAAAAAAATACGAAGTCAAACCAGAGCGAGGCCCATCATGAAAAGGTCAGTTTACTCGGTTTTTATAAATTGATTTCCCAGATATATATATTGAATGCCTATGAAGTGAAACCTTGATTCTTATGACAGATTTGGAAAACTAGGAATGAATCAGTCATAACTACTATTCTTTCTTCTCCACTATTTTATGCCATCAAAAGAAATGATGACTTTTGTCTTACTAGACTGTTATGCTTCTTTGACCTAAGAAGGCCTAAGCATGTGTATAAGACTTAAAGAAGAAAAAAGGAGGGTTAACATATCATTTTCATGTAGTTTGTACATTTGCAGTATCTGGAGGAAAACAATTGGTCACTATGGTAGTTACAATATTAAAAATTAAGGCAAAAATTCAAGCTACATGAACGATATTTCTAGATCATTTTAAATTCTAACTAATAAAAGACATAGACATAAATATCCACTAAAGACCCTAGAATGCCCACAAGTGATTCCAATCCCCACTCATGGACCCATACAAGCAATGACTGTATCCTGAGAACAGGAGGAAAACTTTTTCATCATTTCCTCTCCCTGTTTAAGTATATGATTCACCAAAGAAAACGGAGTTTTCTGGAAAAAACCTGGATGGTGTGAGTTCCCTAAACCATCTTTTGTGATGGGAAGAAAAGGCTGAAATTCCAGGAAAATGGGTTTTGCCTGGGCATCTTTTTGTCAGGGCAGTGCTGGTGAGCCAGCTCCTGATATGAGTGAAAACTTGCCTTTCCCCAGCAAGACCAAACCCAAACCTCAGAAACAAAAAACAATAGAGAACAAAACTTTGCTAGTTCATGATAGTTTTCTCTCATCTGTTCCTCCTTTTTTTCCCCTTGTTAAGTGAAATGACCTATTTAAATTCACACAGTTGAGCATGTCATGCATAAGAATCTCAGATTTCTTAGGCTGATTTTATCAACTAATTAATGCACGATGTTCTTGGAGATCACAGGAGTCAACTCGCATTTTAATGAGCTCTAGAGAACAGAAAAAGTTTTAAAACAAGAACTTCAGTCTTAATGAGCTCATGGTTAGAAAACGTGTCTGAAAGAAACAATATTCATTTTGTGGTGAATTAACAAGGCGAAAGGATTGAACTCGGAAAGAAGGAAACGTTTCCTTCTTTATGCTGACTTCTAGAGTGAGGACTGAGAATTCATACAACATGGGAAGAAGTAAGTGCTTCTTTGACATCAGGACAAGAGAAATGTGTGACTTTCAGCTACCATCCAGCTTGACTCTTTCCTCCACAGGAAACAATTATGAACCTGTAAAGTAACTTTTTTTTAGAGAGTTGAAAAAGTATTTGCTGGATTAACAGGAAAAATGTGTTGAGATTAGATCAATAGCACACTGATGTGGTTATTCTGCTATGGTATTTATATATCTGCTCTATAGAATCCTTCTTCATAAGTGTATTTACTATAATAGGATTTTATTTGTACTATTAAATTGAGTATAAATCATTTTAATATTATTTTATATATTTCCTAAATAGCTAGTATACCATGAGTACATAGTATTTGTTTGTACTACATATATCATAGGTGCTCATTAAGTACTGAAGTGAAAGGATAAAATGTTGATTTGTTTTAGCAAGTATTTTTTAGTTATTTATTTATTTTCATTGAAGTATACTTGATGTGCAATCTTGTGTTAGTTTCAGGTATACAGCAAAGTGATTCAGTTATACATGCATATTCATATGAATATGAATATTCTTTTTCAGATTCTTTTCCTTTAGAGGTTATTACAAAATATTGAGTATAGTTCCTTGTGCTGCACAGTAGGTCCTTGTTTGTTGTCTGTTTTATATATGGTAGTGTGTATATGTTAACTCCAAACTCCTAATTTATCCCTCCCCCTCTTTCCCCTCTGGTAACCATAAATCGGTTTTCTGCGTCTGTGGGTCTATTTCTGTTTTGTAAATAAGTTCAATTGTATTTTGGTTTTTTTTCGATTCCACATATAAGTGATATCATATGGTATTCACTTTCTCTTTCTGACTTTCTTTACTTAGTATGATAATCTCTGGGTCTTTCCATGTTTTTGCAAATGGCATTATTTCGTTCTCTTTTTATGGCTGAGTAGTACTCCATTGTATATATTGGGTTGGCCAAAGTTTGTTCAGGATTTTCCGTAACATCTTATGAATAAACTTTTGGCCAACCCAATATATACCACATTTTCTTTATCCATTCATCTGTTGATGGACATTTAGGTTGCTTCCATGTCTTGGCTATTGTAAATAGTTGTTTTAGCAAGTATTAATAATTTCTCTAAATTCTTATCTGGCTTTTTTGGTAAGGGTAACCTGATGTGATTTAATGTGTTTATTCCTTCCCAGTAACGTACGTGGAGATCCCACAGATGTCTGGAACATATTTAACAGCCTTCTTAACATTACATTTAAACACTTATTAACTTACATATAATTTTAATAGCCTTTGATGACAAAGTTAGCTCATGGTTCTTCCCATGCTTTATACATAGGAAAAATTGTTTCTATATGTGTCATTTTCTCAGGGTGAGTTTTGCAAATTAAAGCCACTAAGTTTTACGGGGACACATCATACAGCAATAGATAACTGGAACAACATAGAATGCAGTCCTCTTCACTTCCCTAGGTCATCTTTTGTGGTGTGAGAATTCACAGCATTCTCTATTTTGAGGGAGGTTTCTTCCTGATCACATAGCATCAAACCTTGGAAAGACAAGTCACACTGGACTGCCAATTACATAGCAAAGAGTGATCATCTTATCTCTCAGGGCAATCAAGACTGTTGGGAAAACTAGAAAAGCCTGACAAAATTAGAGGAATGCTTAAAAAAACAACTAGCATATAGAAAAAACTAGTTAAAAACAATATGAAAAATATAGTATCATTTTTGGTGCAATTTTTTTTGGGGGGTACATAACTGTGCTCATTGACAGCATATATTTTGGTCTGTCTTTTTTTTGCTGTTGTTTGTTTTTTCATGCTATACCCTCAAAGCCTAGAATAGTGCCTGGCACAAAGGCTCAATAAAAATATGTTGAATGAATAAATGAATGTAAACACATCTGGCAGAATGAGAGCCAAAACTTACTTCTGACAGGTAGAATTCTGTTTTTCTTTTTTGTTTCTTCTTTGTTTTTCCTAAATTTGCTACCACAATCATGGATGGCTTGTAAAAGATCATGGTGTTTTATTTTAGAATAATAAAAGCTTTCAAATACCTACATATAAACATATATTTAAATATTTATCTAAGCAAAATTCCTCTTAGGAAAAAAAATGATGCATTATTTTAAAAAAATCTCAAGAGAAGGCTTTGCATTGTGTGGGCAGGACCAGTAATAAATGCAGACTTTTTTAGTTACTACATGGGCGCTTTACAAGGCATCACCTTAACACAGATTTCTGTCAAGAATTGAATAAGTTATTCCACTTATTTTACTGTCTTATTATGATCTCTTTATTTAGCTCAGCTGGGACTCCTTTTGTCTGCCAATTTAAAAACATTGGATCAGTACCTCATGCCAAAAAAGGCCCTGAAAGTTTCTTTCCACTACAATTGTTCAGATTTAGTATGGAAAATACATTTCAGTTTGCTGGCCAAGTCTGATTGACTGTACTGGTGATTACCTACTATGCTGTGTGGAGAAGGATCCTAAGGTTATGATTATGCCTGGTTGACTAACAATGTCTGCCATGGATCAGTATAGAGAAGAAGGGGCCTGGTTGCCTTGTGAGTGAACAGCTTGGTCAGTTACTGTTACGGTAATCACCTTGTAGCAGGACCTACTTCTTACAAACTCTTGGTCCTAATTAGCTTCTCAGGGTGAGTTCAAAATGTTATAGGCAGAATAATGTCCCCCAAAGAGGTCTACATCCTAATCCTGGGAATTGGGATAACAATCAATTTTGACTGAGCTGAGAGATAAGATGATCACTGATTGCACCCTACCTGGCAATCTAGTTGGACTTCTCTCCACATAGTGTGTTGCTATGTGAATATGTTATGTCACATGGCAAAGGGGAATTAGGGAGCAGATGGAATAAATTGCTAATCAGCTAGCCTTAAAATAGGGAGTGGCCCCAGGATTATCCAGGTGGGCCCATTTTAATCACAAGCGTTCTTCGAAATGGAAGAGAGAGGCAGGAGAGACAGAGCCAGAGGGAGCTCTGGCTCTAGAAACGAGAACCAGAGAGTTGGCAGCATGAAGAAATTGTCAGCTTTGAAGATGCAGAAAGGGAGCCGAGAGCGAAGGAAAGCGGATTGAAGAAACTGGAAAAGGCAAGGTAAAGGATGCTCCCCTTGAGCCCCCAGAAATTAATGCACCCTGCCAGCACCTTGCTCTTAGCCCAGTGGGATCCATGTCCTATTCCTAACTGTAGGGAAGAAAAAATAATTTTCCCTCTATCTTAGAGTTCTTGGCTGAGACCTCCTGTATTAACAGGAGAAAATACCTCCTGTATTAACAGGAGACATTAACAGGAGAAAAACAAGCAGAAGTTTATTAACGTGTATACCTCAGGTATACACGGGAGATACCCAGGAAAATGAGTAACTCATAGAGGTAGCTTTACAATTCAGGATTAAATACCATCTTAATAAGGAAATCAGAAGGGGGGTGTATACCTCCTAGGGAAGAGCAAAGGATTCTTTTTTTATTTTTTTATTTTTTTTGCTGTACGCAGGCCTCTCACTGTTGTGGCCTCTCCCATTGCGGAGCACAGGCTCCGGACGCGCAGGCTCAGCGGCCATGGCTCACGGGCCCAGCCGCTCCGCGGCATGTGGGATCCTCGCGGACCGGGGCACGAACCCGTGTCCCCTGCATCAGCAGGCGGACTCGCAACCACTGCGCCACCAGGGAAGTCCCAAAGGATTCTTATGAAAGATGAAAGGGCCTTTGGAAGTACAGATGGAAGCTAGGACATTTTGTGACAAAGTTTGTCTGGCTATGACGTCAGCCGCTAGTCTCTTCCCTGTTTGAGGAAACCCCTGGGGAGGGGATTTATGACAACTGAGTTCCTTTTGGAGGTTCTGTCTTTAGGCATAGAAGGGGAGTTCAGAGAAAGGCTCTCAGCATTTGTCGTTTTTCATGTGCCTACAGCTCAAAATAACCAGTATGCCAAAGTGGCATATTTGGGGGAGGCATACTGTTACCTTTCATAACATACAGAACTGTAAGATAATGAATTTGTGTTGTGTAAGCCACCAAGTTTGTGGTAATTTGTTACAGCTGCAATGAAAACATAATACACAAAATATGGGTTAGCCTACCTTTGAAAAGGAAAATCCCGTTCTACAGCTCTCTCCCTAACTCCTGACTCATTGGTTTTCTGGATACGACTTGACAATTCATGGCCAGTTTCTTCTAACAATTTTAGGGTCAAATATCTCAAGTTAATATGTTGTTTTCAATTGTGTGGGAAGCAAGCAGGCTTTATCATTGCTGATAAATGATCTGTTTAATATCCCTTTCTTTCAAATAATTCAAAGTCATTGAACAATTATTGAACCATACAAAATCATTTGAAATTGCTGTGTTTTGTAATGTAAAGGAGGAGAGATTAATATTAGCTAGAATTATTGGCGATGGCTTTGAGGAACAACTAAAATCACTAGTATTGAATTTGTTTTTTTTGCGGTACGCGGGCCTCTCACCGCTGTGGCCTCTCCCGTTGCGCAGCACAGGTTCCGGATGCGCAGGCCCAGCGTCCATGGCTCACGGGCACAGCCGCTCCATGGCACGTGGGATCCTTCCGGACCGGGGCACGAACCCGTGTCCCCTGCATCAGCAGGCGGACTCTCAACCAGTGCACCACCAGGGAAGCCCACTAGTATTGAATTTTTAAAAATAGTTACCATTTATTAAGTACCAACTACTGCTTCATATACATGATCTCATTTAATCTTTAGAACAACCTTCAAAGGGAGAAATTATTGTCTCCATTTTACAAATGTGGATATTGAGGCTCAGTTCAGGAATTAACTTGTCAGACTATCAGTAGGGCTGTGGAGGTTTCCTTGATAGATCAGATATTTTCTTCTGGGGTAAAAAGCCGTGCCCTCTAGCCTGCTATTTTCTCAAATTCTGAGCTTAATGACATGATGCACCTTTTGGAGGAGTTACCTGCTGACCCTCTCCCTCCAGCTATGGGGATATACAGATGATTCTTTTTACTTTCAAGAACGAAGATTGACTTTACGAGGCAGTAGCACTAATATTTAATTATAGCCAAAGCAATATCTGCAGCAATAATTCTAAAATTTTCCCACATTTTAGAAGCACCTGTAGAGCTTTTTATTTTTTAACATCTTTATTGGAGTATAATTGCTTTACAATGGTGTGTTAGTTTCTGCTGTATAACAAAGTGAATCAGCTATACGTATACATATATCCCCATATCCCCTCCCTCTTGCGTCTCCCTCTTTTGGTAGTGTATATATGTCCATGCCTCTCTCTCACTTCGTCTCAGCTTACCCTTCTCCCTCCCCGTGTCCTCAAGTCCATTCTCTGCATCTGCATCTTTATCTTTATTCCTGTCCTACCCCTAGGTTCTTCAGAACATTTTTTTTTTAAGATTCCATATATATGTGTTAGCATATGGTATTTGTTTTTCTCCTTCTGACTTACTTCACTCTGTATGACAGATTCTAGGTCCATCCACCTCACTACAAATATCTCAATTTCGTTTCTTTTTATGGCTAATATTCCATTGTATATATGTGCCACATCTTCTTTATCCATTCATCTGTTGATGGGCACTTTGGTTGCTTCCTTGTCCTGGCTATTGTAAATAGAGCTGCATTGAACATTGTGGTATATGACTCTTTTTGAATTATAGTTTTCTCAGGGTATATGCACAGTAATGGGATTTCTGGGTCGTATGGTAGTTCTATTTTTAGTTTTTTGAGGACCCTCCATACTGTTCTCCATAGTGGCTCTATCAGATTACATTCCCACCAACAGGGCAAGAAGGTTCCCTTTTCTCCACACCCTCTCCAGCATTTATGGTTTGTAGATTTTTTGATGATGGCCATTCTGACTGATGTGAAGGATACCTCATTGTAGTTTTGATTTGCTTTTCTCTAATGATTAGTGATGCTGAGCATCCTTTCATGTGTTTGTTGGCAATCTGTATATCTTCTTTGGAGAAATGTCTATTTAGGTCTTCTGTCCATTTTGGGATTGGGTGGTTTGTTTTTTCCATATTGAGCTGCATTAGCTGCTTGTATATTTTGGAGATTAATTCTTTGTCAGTTGCTTCATTTGCAAATATTTTCTCCCATTCTGAGGGTTCTCTTTTCATTTTGTTTATGGTTTCCTTTGCTGTGTAAAAGCTTTTAAGTTTCATTAGGTCCCATATGTTTATTTTTGTTTCCATTTCTCTGGGAGGTGGGTCAAAAAGGATCTTGCTGTGATTCATGTCATAGAATGTTCTGCCTGTGTTTTCCTCTAAGAGTTTTATAGTGTCTGGCCTTATATTTAAGGTCTTTAATCCATTTTGAGTTTAATTTTATGTATGGTGTTAAGGAGTGTTCTAATTTCACTCTTTTACATGTAGCTGTCCAGTGTTCCCAGCACCACTTACTGAAGAGGCTGTCTTTTCTCCATTGTATATTCTTGCCTTCTGTATCAAAGATAAGGTGACCATATGTGTGTGGGTTTATCTCTGGGCTTTCTATCCTGTTCCATTGATCTATGTTTCTGTTTTTGTGCCAGTACCATACTGTCTTGATTACTGTAGCTTTGTAGTATAGTCTGAAGCCAGGGAGCCTGATTCCTCCTGCTCCGTTTTTCTGTCTCAAGATTACTTTGGCTATTCGGGGTCCTTGTTGTTTCCATACAAATTGTGGACGTTTTTGTTCTAGTTCTGTAAAAATGCCGTTGGTACTTTGATAAGGATTGCATTGAATCTGTAGTTTGCTTTGGGTGGTATAGTCATTTTCACAACGTTGATTCTTCCAATCCAAGAATCATGATGATCTGTTTGTATCATCTTTAATTTCTTTCATCAGTGTCTTATAGTCTTCTGCATACACATCTTTTGTCTCCTTAGGTAGGTTTATTACTAGGTATTTTATTCTTTTTGTTGCAATGGTAAATAGAAGTGTTTCCTTAATTTCTCTTTCAGGTTTTTCATCATTAGTGTGTAGGAATTCAAGAGATTTCTGTGTATTAATTTTGTATCCTGCTACTTTACCAAGTTCATTGATTAGCTCTAGTAGTTTTCTGATAGAGTCTTTAGCATTCTTTATGTATAGTATCATGTCATCTGCAAACAGTGACAGTTTTACTTCTTCTTTTCCGATTTGGATTCCGTTTATTTCTTCTCTGATTGCTGTGACTAAAACTTCCAAAACTATGTTGAACTATAGTGGTGAGAGTGGGCAACCTTGTCTCTTGTTCCTGATCTTAGTGGAAATGGTTTCAGTTTTTCACCATTGAGAACGATGTTAACTGTGGGTTTGTCGTATATGGCCTTTATTACGTTGAGGTAAATTCCCGCTATGCCTGCTTTCTGCAGAGTTCTTTTCATAAATTGGTGTTGAATTTTGTCAAAAGTTTTTTTCTGCATCTATTGAGATGATCTTATGGTTTTTATCCTTCAGTTTGTTAATATGGTGTATCACATTGACTGATTGATTTGCATATATTGAAGAATCCTTGCATTCCTGGGATTAAACCCCACTTGATCATGGTGTATGATCCTTTTAATGTGCTGTTGGATTCTGTTTGCTAGTATTTTGTTGAGGATTTTTGCATCTATGTTCATCAGTGATATTGGCCTGTAATTTTCTTTCTTTGTGACATCTTTGTCTGGTTCTGGTATCAGGGCGATGGTGGCCTCGTAGAATGAGTTTGGGAGTGTTCCCCCCTCTGCTATATTTTGGAAGAGTTTGAGAAGGGTAGGTTTTAGCCGTTCTCTAAATGTTTGATAGAATTCGCCTGTGAAGCCATCTGGTCCTGGGCTTTTGTTTGTTGGAAGATTTATAATCACAGTCTCAATTTCAGTGCTTGTGATTGGTCTGTTTATATTTTCTATTTCTTCCTGGTTCAGTTTAGGAAGGTTGTGCTTTTCTAAGAGTTTGTCCATTTCTTCCAGGTTGTCCATTTTATTGGCATAGTGTTGCTTGTAGTAATCTCTCATGATCCTTTGTATTTCTTCAGTGTCAGTTGTTACTTCTTTGTTTTCATTTCTAACTCTATTGATTTGAGTCTTCTCCCTTTTTTTCTTGATGAATCTGGCTAATGGTTTATCAATTTTGTTTATTTTCTCAAAGAAGATAGTTTAGTTTTATTGATCTTTGCTCTTGTTTTCCTTCATTTCTTTTTCATTTATTTCTGATCTTATCTTTATGATTTCTTTCCTTCTGCTAACTTTGGGGGGTTTTTGTTCTTCTTTCTCTAATTGCTTTAGGTGTAAGGTTAGGTTGTTTATTTGAGATGTTTCTTGTTTCTTGAGGTAGGATTTTATAGCTATAAACTTCGCTCTTAGAACTGCTTTTGCTGCATCCCGTAGGTTTTGGGTCGTCTTGTTTTCATTGTCATTTGTTTCTAGGTATTTTTTTATTTCCCTTTGATTACTTCATCTGATCTCTTGGTTCTTTAGTATTGTTTAGCCTCCATGTGTCTGTATTTTTTACCGATATTTCACTGTAATTGATATCTAGTCTCACAGCATTGTGGTCGGGAAAGATGCTTGATAAAATTTCAATTTATTAAATTTACCAAGGCTTGATTTGTGACCCAAGATATGGTCTATCCTGCAGAGTGTTGCATAAGCACTTGAGAAGAAAGTGTAATCTGCTGTTTTTGGATGGAATGTCCTATAAATATCAATTACGTCCATCTTGTTTAATGTATCATTTAAAGCTTGTGTCCTTATTTATTTTCATTTTGGATGATCTGTCCGTTGGTGAAAGTGGGGTGTTAAAGTCCCCTAGTATGATTGTGTTACTGTTGATTTCCCCTTTTATGGCTGTTTGCATTTGCCTTATGTATTGAGGTGCTCCTATGTTGGGTGCATAAATATTTATAACAGTTATATCTTTTTCTTGGATTGGTCCCTTGATCATTATAGAGTGTCCTTCTTTGTCTCTTGTAATAGTCTTCATTTAAAAGTCTATTTTGTCTAATATGAGAATTGCTACTCCAGCTTTCTTTTGATTTCCATTTGCATGGAATATCTTTTTCCATCTCCTCACTTTCAATCTGTATGTGTCCCTAGGTCTGAAGTGGGTGTCTTGTAGACAGCATATATCTATATGTATGTTATCTATATGTTAACTGTATGTATGTTCCTATTACCATTTTCTTAATTGTTTTGGGTTTGTTATCGGAGGTCTTTTCCTTCTCATATGTTTTCTGCCTAGAGAAGTTCCTTTAGCATTTGTTGTAGAGCTGGTTTGGTGGTGCTGAATTCTCTTAGCTTTTGCTTCTTTGTAAAGGTTTTAATTTCTCCATCAAATCTGAATGAGATCCTTGCTGGGTTGAGTAATCTTGGCTGTAGGTTTTTCCCTTTCATCACTTTAAATATGTCCTGCCACTCCGTTCTGGCTTGCAGAATTTCTGCTGAAAGATCAGCTGTTAACCTTATGGGGATTCCCTTGTATGTTAATTGTTGCTTTTCCCTTGCCGCTTTTAATATTTTTCTGTGTATTTAATTTTTGATAGTTTGATTAATCTGTGTCTTGGCATGTTTCTCCTTGGATTTATCCTGTATGGGACTCTCTGTGCTTCCTGGACTTGATTGACTATTTTCTTTCCCATATTAGGGAACTTTTCAACTATAATCGCTTCAAATATTTTCTCAGTCCCCTTTTTTTTTTTCTCTTCTTGTTCTGGGACCCGTATCATTTGAATGTTGTTGCATTTAATGTTGTTCCAGAGGTCTTTGAGACTGTCCTCAATTCTTTTCATTCTTTTTTCTTTTTTCTGCTCTGCAGTAGTTCTTTCCACTATTTTATCTTCCAGGTCACATCCATTCTTCTGCCTCAGTTATTCTGCTATAGATTTCTTTTAGAGTATTTTTAATTTCATTTATTGTGTTGTTCATCATTGTTTGTTTGCTCTTTAGTTCTTGTAGCTCCTTGTTAAACATTTCTTGTATTTTCTCCATTCCATTTCCAAGATTTTCGATCATCTTTACTATCATTATTCTAAATTCTTTTTCAGGTAGCTTGCCTATTTCCTCTTCATTTGTTTTGTCTGGTGGGTTTTTACCTTGCTCCTTCATCTGCTGTGTATTTCTCAGTCTTCTCATTTTGCTTAACTTACTGTGTTTGGGGTCTCCTTTTTGCAGGCTGTAGTTCATAGTTCCTGTTGTTTTTGGTGTCTGCCCTCAGTGACTAAGGTTGTTTCAGTGGTTTGTGTAGGCTTCCTGGTGGAGGGAACTGGTACCTGTGTTCTGGTGGATGAGGCTGTGTGTCTTGTCTTTCTGGTGGGCAGGACTGTGTCTGGTGGTATGTTTTGGGGTGTCTGTGACCTTATTATGATTTTAGGCAGCCTCTCTGCTAATAAGTGGAGTTGTGTTTCTGTCTTGCTATGTTTGGCATAGGGTGTCTAGCACTGTAGCTTGCTGGTCGTTGAGTGGAGCTGGGTCTTGGTGTTGAAGTGGAGATTTCAGGGAGAGTTTTTGTCATTTGATATTACGTGGGGTCGGGAGGCCTCTGGTGGACCAGTGTCCTGAGCTCAGCTCTCCCACCTCAGAGGCTCAGGTCTGACACCTGGCCAGAGCACCAAGATCCCATCAGCCACATGGCTCAGAAGAAAAGGGAGAAATAAAAGAGGAATGAAAGAAAAAATAAAGTCATCAAAATAGAAAAAAATTATTAAAAAAAAAAGTAATAGAAAGAAGAGAGCAACCAAACAAAAAGACAAATCCACCAATGGTAACATGCGCTAAAAACTATACTAAAAAAAAAAAAACAGGACCCTAGGATAAATGATAAAAGCAAAGATGTACAGACAAAAATCACACAAAGAAGCACACACATACACACTCACAAAAAGAGAAAAAGGAAAAACATATATATATATATATATGAAGAGAGCAACCAAATCAATAAACAAATCTACCAATGATTATAAGCTCTAAATACTAAACTAAGATAAACATAAAACCAGAAACAAATTAGATGCAGAAAGCAAACCCCAAGTGTGTATTTGCTCTCAAAGTCCACTACCTCTATTTGGGATGATTCGTTGTCTATTCAGGTGTTCTGCAGATGCAGGGTACATCAAGTTGATTGTGGAGATTTAATCTGCTGCTCCTGAGGCTGCTGGGAGAGATTTCCCTTTCTCTTCTTTGTTTGCACAGCTCCTGGGGTTCAGCTTTGGATTTGGCACCGCCTCTGCATGTAGGTCGCCTGAGGGCGTCTGTTCCCTGCCCAGACAGGACGGGGTTAAAGGAGCGGCTGATTAGGGGGCTCTGGCTCACTCAAGCTAGGGGGAGGGAGGGGTATGGAATGCAGGGCAAGCCTGCGGCGGCAGAGGCTGGCTTGACATTGCAACAGCCTGAGGCACACCTTGTGTTCTCCCAGCGAAGTTGTCCCTGGGTCACGGGACCCTGGCAGTGGCGGGCTGCACAGGCTCCCAGGAGGGTAGGTGTGGCTAGTGACCTGTGCCTGCACACAGGCTTCTTGGTGGCTGCAGCAGCAGCCTTAGCATCTTATGCCCGTCTCTGGTGTCTGCGCTGATAGCTGCATCTAGCGCCTGTCCCTGGAGCTCGTTTAGGCGGTGCTCTGAATCCCCTCTCCTCGTGCACCCTGAAACAATGGTTTCTTGCCTCTTAGGCAGTTCTAGACTTTTCCCCGGACTCCCTCCCGGCTAGCTGTGGCACACTAGCCCCCTTCAGGCTATGTTCACACAGCCAACCCCAGTCCTTTCCCTGGGATCCGATATCTGAAGCCCAAGCCTCAGCTCCCAGCCCCCGCCGGCAGGTGAGCAGACAAGCCTTTCGGGCTGGTGAGTGCTGGTTGGCACCGATCCTTTGTGCGGGAATCTCTCCGCTTTGCCCTCTGCACCCCTGGTGCTGCGCTCTCCTCCGTGGCTCCGAAGCTTCCCGCCCCCACCCCCCACCCCACAGTCTCTGCCCACAAAGGGGCTTCCTAGTGTGTGGAAACTTTCCCTCCTTCACAGCTCCCTCCCAGAGGTGCAGGTCCTGTCCCTATTTTTTGTCTGTTTCTTCTTTTTTTTTTGCCCTACCCAGGTATGTGGGGAGTTTCTTGCCTTTGGGGAAGTCTGAGGTCTTCCGCCAGCGTTCAGTAGGTGTTCTGTAGGAGTTGTTCCACATGTAGATGTAGTTCTGATGTATTTGTGGGGAGGAAGGTGTTCTCCACTTCTTACTCCTCTGCCATCTTGAAGGTGCCTATCTGGAGAACTTTTAAAAATCCCAGTGTCCAGGGCACCCTGCACACCAATTAAATCCTAAACTCTTATAGTGGATTTAGACAGACATCAGTATTTTTTTTTTTTTTAAAGCTTCCAAGGTGATTCTGAGTTTAGGAGCTTCTGATCTGCATCCAGGGACATCATTTGTGGTAGTGATAGCCCCAGCCTGTAATACTCAATTACACAAGCACATCTTTTAAAAAACTAGTTTATTATACACTATCACTATAAAATTAGTTCCTCAAGGTTAGAAGCCTAATGAGATCAGGTTCTCTTAACTACAGATTAATTTTAATGGATTTTGGACTTCTGAGTTTGTTGGTGACATTTCCTAATTTTTTTCTTAGTATACATTTTTTCCGTTCACAATTCTAATGCCTTTGCTATTTGTACCTTCTCTATTTATTATCACTGAGACGTGTTTGTCTGTCTTTCTAGTCTTTTACTATTAAGGTGGTCATATTATATTGACATTAAGACAAAAACTCGGAAGCAGGAAAACCTTTTAAAATGTAGTGTAAATAAAGGAAATCCAAACAAAGACACTACTGCCCTTGTGGTCTGGGGTAGAAAACTCAAGTGTCATTGGGCCAGGCAGGAGATCTAAATAAATAAAATGGAGTCGGGTTTTTAAAGAGAGAGTGGGAAAGAGGGCGAGAAAACAAGGGAGGGGGGGAGAGAAAGTGGGAGAGGGAACAGCAAAGGGGGGCGAGAGAACAGCAAAGTGGGGGGAGAGAATGCCCCCCCCCCAGAAAAGGAGAGAGAGAAGGGGGGTGGGCAGGGAGAAGTGGGGGAAATGGGAGGGAGATCAGAGGGCGGGGGAGAGAGAACAGAAAGAATATAGGGTGTCCATTGTTGCCAGCTCTTCCAATTTTTTGAGAAGCTAGAAATCAGGCCTTTTTAAGTGTCATATGTATATAAAATTTAATGTCTGCTCAAAAAAAGTTTAAAATGCTATGTTGAGGGACAGGGTGTAAAAGTGAGCAAAGGGTTGAGAACCCAGGAAAACCAAGTTTGTATCTATGTGAGGGGAACTGGCAAAATGTACTTAAAAGAGGTTTTGATAAGAATGGAGGAATTTTAGAGTTCCATTTTTATAAATACTTTTGTCTCTTGCTTTATTCCAGTTGTTATCTATCAAACTCACAGCAGACGTTATTTTTTTCTTCATTGCTTGTTTGGAAGCATGTGTAGACCAAATTCACTAGCTGACATCCTTACCGTCCCCCTTCCAATTTTCGTTTCCTTTGTGTCAGATGCTTTTAATTACACGTAATAATACACACTGGCTACAGCTGACTAGTTCCGAAGAGAGCTGAGATGAGTCAGTCACCTGTGATCCACGGTGGCTAGAAACATCGAGTCTTATTTTTTAATTCATTAGCTGCTGACTTGCAAAAACGCAATTTCTCAGTGAATCTACTGCTATTTTCCTTTCAGCTCCACCCTCTGTTCACTTCCCTGAGGTTTGTTAATGGTAAACCCTTAATTCCATGTAATAAAATTGATATTCAAAAAGGCCAGTTTATTTTAGCCTCTTGTGTTGTAAACATAGCAGCAGCTACCAAAGGTGAAAAGGAAGTGGTGATAATAGTTATCATTTTTAACATCCTGGAATTGGATAGCTGGTGGGGATAATAACAGAGCTGGGTGTGCAATTCTTTTTACTATGTGGGGTGGTGACTCGACCCAGGTCCCACAGCTGCTGGGGGAGGTGCTACATCCTCACCACGTGTTCTGACGTCCCCCTCCTGTGAAGCTACTCATAGTTTTGCAGTTATTTCTATATTTGGTGCTTTTAACAGTACGGTGCAATGGGCGGGCTAGGGATTATTATCTCATTTTATAAGTCGTTAAACTTGGTCTCCAATGTTCCAAAATATATTCGGGGTCAAATAACTAGAGGCCAGAGTTCTTCGTGATATTCAGGACCTTTTTAGAGGTTAAGAATGCCCAAGCCGGTTCTATTTCTTGGGACTCCCAATAACTTTAAAAATGGAGAAATGTCCAAACAGGATCACATTTATTTTAAATGTTTACATTTAACAAACCATTTTTTTAACATGACCCCCGCCCCCAAAGATGACTATAAGTATAAGCTCACTTGGAGATAATGTCAAATGTCTACATTTCAGACTTTAGTGAATATGAGGGCCAGGCTACCTTGTCCTTGTGGGTGACCCCTGACCTTGGTGGAGGGGGTTTTGAGCCCTGGTTCTTGGGTAAAGGAGGAGGAGGAGATGGGGAAGAGGATGGGGGAAGGGGAGGGAGAGGGACAGGGAAAGAGAGGGGGACAGAGGGGTGTCACACACACACACACACACACACACACACACACACACACACACACACATAAACACACACACAGCCACTGCAGGAGCCAGAAAGCCAGAGCCAGGCTGATAGTGTAGCACCTGCCCCAAAATAAAACACCAAAAACTTTGGGTTTCCTTGGCAGCTCCATAATTTCTGTGCAGAAGGGGCAACGACAATGGCTGGAATCTTTGGCTTAAAGTTGTATTTGCAAAGTACTTTAAGATTGGGAACATTTATCAAAGTATGCAGATGTGAGTCGTGTAGGAAATGACATGGATGATCAGGTGGGGATGGAGGGGTTTAGGTAGGAAAGAGAGATCCTTGGCAAGGATTCCTACAAGATCCTTGGCTCCCTCACCTGTTTTTGATTGTGTAGACTGAACCACCAGCCAAGGCCCTTCACAGAGAAGTGAATAAAATCTCAGCCCAGACCTGGGAACCCTCCCTCCCCAAATATTTATTAACAATTATTACATTCCAGGCTTTGGAGCTGAACAGGACCCAGAAGACCCTACTCAAGTGGGGCTTAGAGTCTAACAGGGAGAAAAAGCAACAAATAATATAATTTGAGAAACAAATATGGTTAATTTGAGATAAGTAATCAGTGGTATGATGAAAATGAAAACAGGGCAATGAGATAAAGAGTAATTACCAGTATGTCAAACTAGTTTTTCACTCTAATAAAGCATTGGTTAGAGGGTCAAATTTTTATGAACTGCTCCAGGTAAAAAGTCAGCAGTCTCAATGATAGTAAAGAATGCCTGCTGTGATTGACAGACACAAGCATACAGATACATATCAGCACACTTGAGCACACAGATGCAAATGCATGAAGTGTTATTATGATGTAACGTGACCAATTAACAATAGAACAAAGCCAGAACTCGCTCAGTCCTTTCAAGGAAGTTACCTGTACAACTATAGATAAAGTTATACAAGTATTAACACTGAAGCTGCCTTTGCTAAAGCAGTTTGAAAACTGACTTTTGTGATAACCTGTGATTGAAGACCTATGGCCCTTGCTTTTGAATAACCCCAATGATAGGAAAATGTCAGTCTTTAATGACACATTTGGTTTTTGGCAGGAACCAAAACTCTTTGCGGGGGGGGGGTGCCAATTCTGGATAATACTATTTGGGTTTACAAATAAAATGTGAAAGAAATCTAAAAATGTTTTGAACTGGGGAAAGGGAGAGTTGTCTATTTTGAAAAAAATAAGGGTGGCTATTTTGAGGGAGAAAACATTTTATTTGAATAAATATATTCCAATATATTTGCTATAAATCTGTTTCATGTATGCAATATAACACTTTGTTCATTTTTTAAATATATAGTTTTAAAATTGAAATATAGTTGACTTACAATGTTGTAAGTTTCAGGTGTATAGCAAGGTGATTCAGTTTATATATATATATACTCTTCAGATTCTTTCCCATTATAGGTTATAACAAAATTTTGAATATAGTTCCCTGTGCTATACAGTATGTCCTTGTTGCTTATCTATTTTATAAAATAGTAGTGTATCTCTGTTAATCCCAAACTCCTAATTTATCCCTCCCTCCCCCCTGCAATATAACACTTAATTTTTGGCTAGACAGAGATTCCTGCTAACCAGGAGTTGGTTGCTTAGAGATTACCGGTTCATTAATTTTAGTTCCTTTTTGCATCATTTCTAACAAAGTCCACTGAAGAGGATTCTGTCCTTTTATTATTGATTGTGGCCTTAAATGAAGGATTCTTTAGATTCCTCCCTACTCACCACCTCTGGCTTTTTCCAGATAAAATTCCAGAGCCTTGGATCATAGTGAAAACTGGTAGAAATATGTCTCCCTGTAAACATTCTCATCATTTTCAAGACATTTCACCCTTTTAAAGCACCATGCAGTGGGCAGAGGAGAAATTATTACCCTATTTTACAAATGGTTAAACTGAATCTTTGAAGATATAGAAATATATACAAGGCTACATAACTGTGTCGCAGAAACAGTTTCCACAGTTCCATTTAGATTCTATAGATTCTCTAGAGGGAAACTTTGCTAAAGACTGAAGACAGAAGTTGGGAAAGTTCATGTCTGATTTTAAAATTCAGGATATTTTTATCATGTTTATCACAATTTACCCAAATAACTTGAAGAGTTTTGTGTGTTTGTATTTTAGTGTTTACGAAATCATGCAGCTATTTTTAAAAGATTTGGTATTTATTTTGGACTCTAATCCAGAGTTTGTTTACCACTGCAGTTTTCCATTGGTCAGCTACTTCTATGTTAGCTGTTTATCATGACCATGTTCAGTTTAGGAGAGATTTGAGAGGACAACTCAGTAGTTATTGGTATCTTTGCTATTCAGCATTTGATAGATACTTTTTCAGGAATGCTTAAGGAGATAATACTACTGATGTTCACTTCACTGAAATTACAGTCTTTCTTAAATCATAGGAAAACCATTGGGTTTTTTTTGTTTTGTTTTTTGACATAAAACAGCTCTTCTAACTGCTGGAATGTGTAATTTAAGGCTTTGACTACTACTTTCTATTTTTCAAAATCACTTTCACATATATGATCTCTATAATCCTATGAGTGGGAAGATTATCTTATCTACAATTCCTCCAGTTTTCAGATTAGGAAAAAGAGAGGCTACATTTGCCCTGTGTCATGTAGATAATTAGTGGCAGACCAAGAACCCTAACAAAGTCCCACTTTGCCTATCAACCAACTTTCTGCATGTTGACATAACAAAAGAGTGATGATTATGGCCAACCAGCTAGCATTTTAATATTTGAGGAACATAACAGTCTGTATTCCTTCTGTGCCAGCTACCAGCTCCTTTCCATCTTGAGCCATATGGAAAATTTCCTTGAATCTTAGGACTTAGGAGCTCCTTTTTGATTTAAAACATTGGCTACTCTCTCATCAGAGTCCTCATTACTATAATATATATTCTGCCTCTTGGTTTATGTTGATATTTAATTTAACTCTCAAGTATGCCATTTCATCTGATTTTGTTTTGTTTTATGAATTTAACTCTAGTTTTGCCAATATAACAATGTGTTTTTAGGTAGGGACTCGTGTTTTTCCACGTGCATTCTTGAATTCAACTACCAGTTCTGTTTCTTCTTCAAGGTGTTGAGTTTGGCTTCATAAGATGCATATTCAACGAAAGACTTTCTTTCCTCCCTCCTTCTCATCAGTTAGTCATCTTCTCCTATGGGAAAGATAATCAGAAAGGACCACTGCCAGATGCTAGTCTCTGTCTACATGCCATACTTTTAATTTTCTTCATAGTGAAAGGATCTCCTTTTGTTTCAAATTAATGTTCAGGTTCAAATGGTGAAGCCTCAAATGACTATTATCAGGGCGGGCCAGCTGCATTATTTGTGGAGTCCTGTGCAAAATGAAAATGTGGGACCCTTTGCTCAAAAAATAGAGGAAGTGGGAATTCCCTGGAGGTCCAGCGGTTAGGACTCTGCGTTCTCACTACCAAGGGCCCAGGGTTTGATACCTGGTCAGGGAACTATCAATAAAATCCCACAAGATGCATGGCGCAGCCAAAAAAAAATGGGTGGGGAAGTGCCATTAAAGATACTAAAATATAACGTTTTCTTTCAAAGGATTTTATTATTTATAAAACATAATAGGGGTAATAGTGATACATGAGTAATGGCATAAAATTATAAATTGCAAAAAATATCTTTTGGTGTCCTAATTTTACATACTAAAATAATACTTTATTAATGTGATATCTTTACTGATCATACAATTTTTCTGTCATAGTATTCTGCAAATTCATTTATTAGATCACCAAAATGTATACTTTTACATCAATGTATTTTAAAGTGATGTTAGTCACTCTTGCCAAATGCAAGATTGTAAATAATTTTTATTTGTAATTTTGAGAAGGATCTTTCTGCTGATGCAACTGGAGCCATTAAGAGTATTTTATAGAAAGTGACAACAGTGGGATAAGTTTCTGATAAGTTACCGTGATATAAATTTTAGTACATGTGGGGCTGATGTACTAATTTTTCTAAAAAAGAAAAATCTTTAGAGCAATTTCTCAAAAATTTAACTTTATGCAAATCAGTTTTGTATAATTCTGAATTTAGTGTTAAATGTAAATTTATACAATGACATTTTAAGTTTTCCTCTGGGATTTCCTATAACTTGTAGAGGTCATCCAAGAAACCAAAAGAGGCTTAATGATCTGTGTATCATTGAAAACATTTATTAATTCTGTGGTGTATCTTCGATTACAAAAACAAAATATAATTTAAAAATTGTTTTCCTTGTTAATATTTGGTTCAGCAAAAGCTTGATAACAAAATAGTGATCTTTCTCATTGAATGTGACAATTTTTAAATTTTATTTACATTTCTAAGCCTGTAGATATTTGCTTTGCAGTACTGCAGTTTTCAAACCAGAGTTTCTAAACTGAAGAATTCTAATTCCCTGATATGCTTTATTTCCCTGTACATGTGTACACTTTTTTATTTTGTAATAATTTACCCACAAAATTTACCACCTGAGGGCAGGCAATTATGATCTCAGTGCCCCAGCTAGAGGGAGAGTTAATATTTGTGCAGATATGGCAAGGATGGGCTCTGGGACAGATGGGCAAGCTGGCCTCCATTGCAGGGCCTGGTGCTCCCTCCATCTGTTACCGACTAGGGTTCTTGGCCTCCTTAATCAATAGAAATTTCTAAGGTGCCAGACAAGAAATTCAGGTAAGGCTTTCTTGGGGCCCCTGCTGCAGTAGGAGGGAGAGAGAACAAACAGTAGGTTCCCTTGCTCGTTCGCTCCCTGAGAGGGGTGGAGGGGGGCAAGCTGGTTCCTTATATGGGGTGAGGGTAGGGGCGGGTCCAGGATTTGGCCGGAGGAGGGTTAGCTTAGGTGCTTTGCCCACCCCTTTGGTGGTGGTGTGTGCCGGGGGCATGCGCAGTATCCTGCTTTTGCTCCCAACACCCTGTTTTTGCTCCTGGCTCTTCAGAAGTGGCAGTTGGGAATTTTGGTCTTCTTGTAACCTTTTGTCCATAATTTGCCCCAACTGTGCATGCACACAGTTCGTTTTAGTCCCTTAGAGTTTCTTTGTATTTTGTTGCTGGAGGAGACGTTTGTCCAGGTACAAGCCCTGCAGCAAAGGGTCCCAGGTCCCAGCCTGTCTCACATCCAAAGCCTCTTCTCTCTCCTGTGGCTGTTGACATTGCTGCTGCCACTTTTGCTGCAGCTGCTGTAGCTGTTGCATTGTCAGTCTAGGCCCAGGTGCCCGCCCAGCCACTTCCTCAGGCCCTGAGGCCCCACAGGACTGCCCTGAGACTGCTCTGCATGCCTGCTGCCAACCATGGCCATGCATCTGAGCTCTTGTGTGCAGGGGCTGCTGCTGGACCGTGACCGCTTGCAGGTTTCTCCTCTGCTCATGCCCACGCTCCATTTTCTCATCAGACTTTTCTACAGAACACAAGTTCACAGATCAAATATTAAGAATTTTAAGACAGCAGAACATAGCATTAAACCAAGTGCAGCCCTGTGTAAAGGCACCGATGACATGCCCACGAGGACAGCCCTGATGATTAGGCCTTTCTGAACAGCTGCTCCAACCCTGAAATCAGAGATTACAAAGTTAGAACTCAACAGTCTCCACTGCCCTGCCTGGCTTTGTGACCCTGTCCCACATCAACCTCCCCCCACTCTCCTCAGAACTGCCTCTGCAAGGTTTATGGGCCTCAGTCTTGGATGCCACTTCCCCTTGCCTGTGTGCTAACACTGCTTGCTTTGAGGCTATCACCCCGCCTTTATCAATTAACCCTGTGTATTGACCTTCCTCTGTTGCCATTTCACGAACTCTTACTTATTTCACCCCCTTTGTCCCTCATTCCTGATGCCTGGTATCACTTGGCAAATAAAATATCTGCATGGCTGCCTTCGTCTCAGGCTCTGCTTTCAAGAGAACCGAGATTCTAACAGTTAGTACACTGCTTGAAGATGTGATTTTTTTGATTAGGCTAATTTTACTCACCCGATGGTTAACTAGACCTCTAACCATGATGGTAGCTCCATTTTCAGATACCAACATTTATTCACTCAACAAATATTCATTGAGCGCTTACTCTGTGCCAGGCACAGAATAATGGGAAACCAAACACCCAAGTTTGTGCCTTGGCGGTGCTCATATGAAGAGTGTTATGGAGAGAAAGCAAGCAGGGGAGGAAGTTGTGAATGTGGGAGGAGGTCTGTAATATTTTTTTTTTTTTTGCGGTACGCGGGCCTCTCACTGTTGCAGCCTCTCCCCTTGCGGAGCACAGGCTCCGGACGCGCAGGCTCAGCGGCGATGGCTCACAGGCCCAGCCGCTCCGCAGCATGTGGGATCTTCCCGGACCGGGGCACGAACCCGTGTCCCCTGCATCGGCAGGTGGACTCTAAACCCCTGTGCCCCCAGGGAAGCCTTTTTTTTTTTTTTTTTTTCTTTTTTGATGTCTGTAATTTTAAATCGGGTGTTAGGAATCGCCTCACTTAAGGGGCCTTGCCTGGCAGTCCAGTGATTAAGACTCTGCTCTTCCAAAGCAGGGAGCACAGGTTCGATCCCAGGTCAGGGAACTAAGATTCCCCCCAAAAAAAGGCCAAAAAAAGGAATAACCTCATTTGAACAGACTTGAAGGACAGAGGGAACCTTGTAGAAACTTGAGAGAAGAGGGTTCTAATCAAAGGCAAGGACAAATACAAAAGCCCTGGGGTGATATAGGCCTGACTGTGGTTTGGAAGCAGCTCGGAACCAGCACAGCTGGAGGGCAGTGGTCAAGGACAGAATTATAGGAGATGAGGTAGAGAAGCAAGGTCAAATCGAGTAGGAACAAAAAAGATACTATCAGAACTTTGGTGTTTACAGGGAAACATTGGCAGATTTTCTGCAAAAGAGTGACTTGCTCTTTGATTTCCAGAGGCAACAGAGCCTTGCATATGGAAAGCTGTCCAGCTGGGTACCGCAGACTTAACCAGTTTTCCTAGTTCTTTCTCCTGGCTTTCAAATAGAACTTTCTAACTTTTTTTATTTGGTAAGCTGTTCAAACTTTACTCCTAACATTGGTATGATACTCTTTAATTTCTTGGTTAAAAATCCTTTTTGAAATACATTTTTATTCAGCAATAAATGTAAATTACATATGCTACTGTCTTTATTCAAAAGAGGTCTTTTGTTTACTCATAGAAATACTTTACATGAATCCCTGCCTACATTCGTTGAAAACTAGCTTATGATGTTGTATACATAATTATTCTCGTTGTTTGAAAATGCATAGTTTCCACCCATTCAAATCTGCATTTTGATTTTCTTTCCTTTGTTTTCCAATCAAATATCATTTTCTTGTTAGCCAAGTATGTAAGTGAAATCTAAACTGAACTGTTTTAGGTAAGACATGAATATAACATGAAATTTTATATGAAATCAGTTATTCTTTGCCATAATTAAGTCAGGATGGTATAAAATTAGTTTTCTGGGTTTTCAGTCAATAGTGGTTTTGTTCAAAGTTTTGAAGATCACTTGAAATAAAGTCAGTGAATCATTCAGAGAAGGCATCTTTCCCAGAACTGTAAATAAGTGCTGGCAACAATTAAGGGACAAATATTTATTTGTGCTCTGGAAGGCACAACTCAACCTGTATCATTATTCTTCTCCCCACCCCCCCCAACTCTTTCCTAATTTTCTCTTCCTCTTTTTATGCTTCTGCTCCTTTCTTTTGTTACACTCTGCTCCCTTCCTCCAAACTCCCGACCCTTAAAAGTCTGCTAGGTTGTAGTTGGGCAGGGAATGGGGTCTAGATGACAGGCTGGACAAATTGTTCCAGTTTCTCTTGTCCTTTCACCTTAAAGTCCCTTCTAAACGCTAGTGATACATTCCCCAGTGCCCAGAGAACATTTCCACAAGAGCAAAATATTCTCCTTGCTTGGCCAAATTAATGGCCTGTGAAATCTGCGGTGCAAAATCCTTTAAAAAGGATATAAAATTAACTCATGCTCTTGAACCATTATACTTCAGTGTAGTAGTTGAAATTTTATTCTACTCTTAGGCTCACTACTGTCAACTCCATGAGGGCAGGGATACGAGTCTTTGTTGTTTGCTCTTGTTTCCCTTGCGGTAAATGAAATGCCTAGTCAGCACTCAATAAATATTTCTTAAATAAAAGAATAAAGAACAAGCTTTATACAGAGCATTGGGGTATTTTTAAGGCAAGATACTCAGTTGATAAAAACCTACCTGAAAGGAGCCAAGTGATTTAGGAATGGATGCCAAGAAGTTGTTGAATCTGTTGGCTAATATCTGTCAAAAAGAACAAATCGGTACCAAATGTGCCCAAATCTGAATAGTCAATTCTGGCGAATGGCCCGTAGCATTCAGGTGCATTGGATAGTATTGAATCACTGCAGGCAACAGATTAAATTTTTTGTTATATGAAGGGATATTTGGCAATTAATTCATCTTGGTGAGCTCATAGGGTTGGAGTCCCATTTAAAATACCACATGAAGTTGTGGTATGGTTCACATCCGGTATTATTATTATTATTTTTTTACCCCAGCACAGCCATTCACCATGCTTCTCTAACTGCACCTTGATTTTGGTAGCTGTACTACCCATCATGCTGCCTACTGCAGTAGAGATATGTGATTCCAGCTCAGCCAATCAGAGCAGCTCATTCCCTGGGCTACAGTTACTGGATTAGGGATGGGCTCATGAGACAATCAAAGCCAATAAAATGCAATAATACATCTACTGAGACAATGGGAAGGGGATCCTTCCCCTTTTGCTCCTGAGTATAGTTATGAGGCTACTGGGTCTAGCTGTGTTGCCATATGAGAGGAGAGTGTGTTTGATAGTAATGACACTAACATGGAGGAGAGTAGAATTGAGAGACAGAGAAATGGGGTTGAATTTGGGTCATGGTAATATAATTTAAACCCTTGATGAGTCTTTACCTAAAGCCATGTCTATCTCTGGACTTTAATATGAGCCAATAAACTCAATATTTATTTAAGTCAGTTTATGTTGGGTTTTTGATCCTTTATGACCAAAAAGGGTTAAAACTAATACATATGGTTAGAAAAAAAAAAGTCTACTGAATACTGAATCCCTTTTTTTATTCCTAATATATTTGTGTCTTTTTTTTGGTGCCCTGATCAAACTTGCCAGGAATTTTTTTCTGTTTTCTTAGCTTTTCAAAAATTACTGACTTTTGGTTTTGTGTGTGTGATTCTCTGGTATTTCTTTGTTTCCAGTTTTAATAAATTATATTCTTATTATCTCTTGTACTTCTCTTGGCCTTTCTTTTGGCCAAAACTTCTCTTTTGTGCCTTTTTGTCCATTACCTGTGTTGAAAGAATTAATTTTCTGTCCTTTGTCGTTTCTAGTCTATGCATTTAACAGTGTAGATAACATTCTGAGTACTACTTTAGCTGAATCCCATAGATTTTAATACATAACATTTTCATGTTTTTCAATTCTAAAATGTTTTCTAATTTCCATTTGGCTTTTTATTTTTTAACATCTTTATTGGAGTATAACTGCTTTACAGTGGTGGATTAGTTTCTGCTTTATAACAAAGTGAATCAGCTATACAGATACATATATCTCCATATCTCCTCCCTCTTGGGTCTCCCTCACACCCTCCCTATCTCACCCCTCTAGGTAGTCACAAAGCATGGAGCTGATCTCCCTGGGCTGTGCGGCTGCTTCCCACTAGCTAGCTATTTTACATTTGGTAGTTTATATAAGTCCATGCCACTCTCTCACTTCGTCCCAGCTTACCCTTCCCACTCCCTGTGTCCTAGAGTCCATTCTCAGTCTGTGTCTTTATTCCTGTCCTGCCCTTAGGTTCTTCATAACCAGTTTTGTTTGTTTTTTTTAGATTCCATATATATGTGTTGGCATACGGTATTTGTTTTTCACTTTCTGACTTACTTCACTATGTATGACAGACTCTAGGTCCATCCACCTCACTACAAATAACTCAATTTTGTTTCTTTTTATGGCTGAGTAATATTCCATTGTATATATGTGCCACATCTTCTTTATCCATTCATCTGTTAATGGACACTTAGGTTGCTTCTATGTCCTGGCTATTGTAAATAGAGCTGCAATGAACATTGTGGTACATGACTCTTTTTTTGGGGGGAGGGGGTAGGAGTTTATTAATTAATTTATTTTTGCTGTGTTGGGTCTTCGTTTCTGTGCGAAGGCTTTCTCTAGTTGTGGCAAGCGGGGGCCACTCTTTATCGCGGTACGTGGGCCTCTCAATATCGCGGCCTCTCTTGTTGCGGAGCACAGGCTCCAGATGCGCAGGCTCAGCAGTTGTGGCTCACGGGTGTAGTAGCTCCGCGGCATGTGGGATCTTCCCAGACCAGGGCTGGAACCCGTGTCCCCTGCATTAGCAGGCAGATTCTCAACCACTGTGCCACCAGGGAAGCCCCCATGACTCTTTTTGAATTACGGTTTACTCAGGGTATATGCCCAGTAGTGGGATTGCTGGGTCGTATGGTAGTTCTATATTTAGTTTTTTAGGACCCTCCATACTGTTCTCCATAGTGGTTGTATCAATTTACATTCCCACCAACAGGCAAGAAGGTTCCTTTTTCTCCACACCCTCTCCAGCATTTATTGTTTGTAGATTTTTTGATGATGGCCATTCTGACTGGTGTGAGGTGATAGCTCATTGTAGTTTTGATTTGCCTTTCTCTAATGATTAGTGATGTGAGCATCCTTTCATGTGTTTGTTGGCAATCTGTATATCTTCTTTGGAGAAATGTCTGTTTAGGTCTTCTGCCCATTTCTGGATTTGGTTGATTGTTTTTTTGATACTGAGCTGCATGACCTGCTTGTAAATTTTGGAGATTAATCCTTTGTCAGTTGCTTCATTTGCAAATATTTTCTTCCATTCTGAGAGTTGTCTTTTCGTCTTGTTTATGGTTTCCTTTGCTGTGCAAAAGCTTTGAAGTTTCATTAGGTCCCATTTGTTTATTTTTGGTTTTATTTCCATATCTCTAGGAGGTGGGTCCAAAAGGATATTGTTGTGATTTATGTCATAGAGTGTTCTGCCTATGTTTTCCCCTAAGAGTTTTATAGTGTCTGGCCTTACATTTAGGTCTTTAATCCATTTTGAGTTTATTTTTGTGTGTGGTGTTAGGGAGTGTTCTAATTTCATTCTTGTACATGTAGCTGTTCAGTTTTCCCCACACCACTTACTGAAGAGGCTGTCTTTTCTCCATTGTATATTCTTGCCTCCTTTATCAAAAATAAGGTGACCATATGTGTGTGGGTTTCTCTCTGGCCTTTCTATACTGTTCCATTGATCTATATTTCTCTTTTTGTGCCTGTACCATACTGTCTTGATTACTGTAGCATTGTAGTATAGTCTGAAGTCAGGGAGCCTGATTCCTCCAGCTTCGTTTTTCTGTCTCAAGACTGCTTTGGCTAATCTAAGAACATGGTATATCTCTCCATCTGTCTGTATCATCTTTAATTTCCTTCATCAGTGTCTTATAGTTTTGTGCATACTGGTCTTTAGTCTCATTAGGTAGGTTTATTCCTAGGTATTTTTTTCCTTTCGTTGCAGTGGTGAATGGGAGTGTTTCTTTAATTTCTGTTTCAGATTTTTCATCATTAGTTTATAGGAATGCAAGAGAGTTCTGTGCATTAATTTTGTACCCTGCTACTTTACCAAATTCATTGATTAGCTCTAGTAGTTTTCTGGTAGAGTCTGTAGCATTCTCTATGTGTAGTATCATGTCATCTGCAAACACTGACAGTTTTACTTCTTCTTTTCCAATTTGGTTTCCTTTTATTTCTTTTTCTTCTCTGATTGCTGTGGCTAAAACTTCCAAAACTATGTTGAACAATAGTGGTGAGAGTGGGCAACCTTGTCTCTTGTTCCTGATCTTAGTAGAAATGGTTTCAGTTTTTCACCATTGAGAATGATGTTAGCTGTGGGTTTGTCACATATGGCCTTTATTACGTTGAGGTAAGTTCCCTCTATGCCTACTTTCTGGAGGGTTTTTATCATAAATGGGTATTGACTTTTGTCAAAAGCTTTTTCTGCATCTATTGAGATGATCATATGGTTTTTATCCTTCAATTTGTTAATATGGTGTATCACATTGATTGATTTGTACTATGTTGAATAAGAGTGGTGAGAGTGGGCAACCTTGTCTCTTGTTCCTGATCTTAGTAGAAATGGTTTCAGTTTTTCACCATTGAGAATGATGTTAGCTGTGGGTTTGTCACATATGGCCTTTATTACGTTGAGGTAAGTTCCCTCTATGCCTACTTTCTGGAGGGTTTTTATCATAAATCAGTATTGACTTTTGTCAAAAGCTTTTTCTGCATCTATTGAGATGATCATATGGTTTTTATCCTTCAATTTGTTAATATGGTGTATCATATTGATTGATTTGCATATATTGAAGAATCCTTGCATTCCTGGGATAAACCCCACTTGATCATGGTGTATGATCCTTTTAATGTGCTGTTGGATTCTGTTTGCTAGTATTTTGTTGAGGATTTTTGCATCTATGTTCATCAGTGATATTGGCCTGTAGTTTTCTTTCTTTGTGACATCTTTGTCTGGTTTTGATATCAGGGTGATAGTAGCCTCATAGAAGGAGTTTGGGAGTGTTCCTCCCTTTGCTATATTTTGGAAGAGTTTGAGAAGGATAGGCGTTAGCTGTTCTCTAAATGTTTCATAGAATTGGCCTGTGAAGGCATCTGGTCCTGGGCTTTTGTTTGTTGGAAGATTTTTAATCCCAGTCTCAATTTCAGTGCCTGTGATTGGTCTGTTTATATTTTCTACTTCTTCCTGGTTCAGTCTAGGAAGGTTGTGCTTTTTTAAGAATTTGTCCCTTTCTTCCAGTTTGATCATTTTATTGGCATAGAGTTGTTTGTAGTAATCTCTCATGATCCTTTGTATTTCTGCAGTGTCAGCTGTTAACTCCCTTTTCATTTCTAATTCTGTTTATTTGAGTTCTCTCTCTTTTTTTCTTGATGAGTCTTGCTAAGTGTTTATCAATTTTGTTTATCTTCTCAAAGAACCAGCTTTTAGTTTTATTGATCTTTTCTATTGTATCCTTCATTTCTTTTTCATTTATTTCTGATCAAATCTTTAAGATTTATTTCCTTCCGCTAACTTTGGGCTTTTCTTTTTTTTGTCTTCTTTCTCTAATTGCTTTAGGTGTTATGCTAGGTTGTTTATTTGAGATGTTTCTTGTTTCTTGAGATAGGATTGTATTGCTATAAACTTCCCTCTTAGAACTGCTTTTGCTGCATCCCATAGGTTTTGGGTCATCGTGTTTTCATTGTCATTTGTTTCTAGGTATTTTTAAATTTCCTCTTTGATTTCTTCAGTGATCTGTTGGTTATGAAGTAGTGTATTGTTTAGCCTCCATGTGTTTGGTTTTTTTTACAGGTTTCTTCCTGTAATTAATAACTAGTCTCATAGCGTTGTGGTTAGAAAAGATACTTGATATGATTTCAATTTCCTTAAATTTACCAAGGCTTGATTTGTGACCCAAGATATGATCTATCCTGGGGAATGTTCCATGAGCAATTGAGAAGAAAGTGTATTCTGGTTTTTTTTTAGATAGAATGTCCTGCAAATATTAAGTCCATCTTATTTATTGTATCATTTAAAGCTTGTGTTTCCTTATTTATTTTCATTTTGGATGATCTGTGCATTGGTAAAAGTGGGGTGTTAAAGTCCCCTACTATGATTTTATTACTGTCGATTTCTCCTCTTTTGGCTGTTAGCATTTGCCTTATGTATTGAGGTGCTCCTATGCTGGGTGCATAAATATTTACAATTGTTATATCTTTTTCTTGGGTTGATCCCTTGATAATTATGTAGTGTCCTTCTTTGTCTCTTGTAATAGTTTTTATTTTAAAGTCTGTTTTGTCTGATATGAGAATGGCTACTCCAGCTTTCTTTTGATTTCCATGTGTATGGAATATCTTTTTCCATCCCCTCATTTTCAGTCTGTATGTGTCCCTAGGTCTGAAGTGGGACTCTTGTAGACAGCATATATACATGTCTTGTTTTTGTATCTGTTCAGCCAGTCTGTGTCTTTTGGTTAGAGCATTTTATCCATTTACATTTAAGGTAATTATTGATATGTATGTTCCTATTACCATTTTCTTAATTGTTTTGGGTTTCTTGTTGTGGGTCTTTTTCTTCTCTTGTGTTTCCTGCCTAGAGAAGTTCCTTTAGCGTTTGTTGTAAAGCTGGTTTGGTGGTGCTCAATTCTCTTAGATTTTGCTTGTCTGTAAAGGTTTTAATTTCTCCATCAAATCTGAATGAGATCCTTGCTGGGTTGAGTGATCTTGGTTGTAGGTTTTTCCCTTTCATCACTTTAAATATGTCCTGCCACTCCCTTCTGGCTTGCAGAGTTTCTGCTGAAAGATCAGCTGTTAACCTTATGGAGAGTCCCTTGTATGTTATTTATTGTTTTTTCCTTGCTGCTTGTATTATTTTTTCTTTGTATTTAATTCTTGATAGTTTGATTAATCTGTGTCTTGGCATGTTTCTCCTTGGATGTATCCTGTATGAGACTCTCTGTGCTTCCTGGACTTGATTGACTATTTCCTTTCCCGTATTAGGGAATTTTTCAACTATAATCTCTTCAAATATTTTCTCAGTCCCTCTTTTTTTTCTCTTTTTGTACTGGGACCCCTATAATTCGAACGTTGGTGCATTTAATGTTGTCCCAGAGGTCTCTGAGAGTGTCCTCAATTCTTTTCAATCTTTTTTGTTATTCTGCTCTGCAGTAGTTATTTCCACGATTTTATCTTCCAGGTCACTTATTCGTTCTTCTGCCTCAGTTATTCTGCTATTGACCCCTTCTAGAGAATTTTTAATTTCATTTATTGTGTTGTTCATCATTGTTTGTTTGCTCTTTAGTTCTTGTAGTTCCTTGTTAAATGTTTCTTGTATTTTCTCCATTCTATTTCCAAGATTTTAGATCATCTTTACTATCATTACTCTAAATTCTTTTTCAGGTAGACTGCCTATTTCCTCTTCATTTATTTGGTCTGGTGTGTTTTTGCCTTGCTGTTTCATCTGCTGTGTACTTCTCTGTCTTCTCATTTTGCTTAACTTACTGTATTTGAGGTCTCCTTTTCGCAGGCTGCAAGTTCTTAGTTCCTATTGTTTTTGGTGTCTGCCCCAAGTGACTAAGGTTGGTTCAGTGGGTTGTGTAGCCTTCCTGTTGGAGGGAACTGGTACCTGTGTTCTGGTGGATGAGGCTGGATCTTGTCTTTCTGGTGGCAGGACTATGTCCAGTGGTGTGATTTGGTGTGTTTTTGACCTTATTATGATTTTATGCAGCCTCTCTGCTAATGAGTGGAGTTGTGTTCCTCTCTTGCTAGTTGTTTGGCATAGGGTAGCTTGCTGGTCGTTGAGTGGAGCTGGGTCTTCGGGTTGAGATGGAGATCTCTGGGAGAGCTTTCACCATATGATATTACGTGGAGCTGGGAGGTCTGTGGTGGACCAATGTCCTGAACTCGGCTCTCCCGCCTCAGAGCACAGGCCCGTCACCCAGCCGGGGCACCAGGACCCTGTCAGCCACACGGCTCCAGGCCCCGGCTCCAACTTTTTTCTCTAATTGCTTTAGGTGTAATGTTAGGTTGTTTATTTGAGATGTTTCTTGTTTCTTGAGATAGGATTGTATTGCTATAAACTTCCCTCTTAGAACTGCTTTTGCTGCATCCCATAGGTTTTGGGTCATCGTGTTTTCATTGTCATTTGTTTCTAGGTATTTTTAAATTTCCTCTTTGATTTCTTCAGTGATCTGTTGGTTATGAAGTAGTGTATTGTTTAGCCTCCATGTGTTTGGTTTTTTTTACAGGTTTCTTCCTGTAATTAATAACTAGTCTCATAGCGTTGTGGTTAGAAAAGATACTTGATATGATTTCAATTTCCTTAAATTTACCAAGGCTTGATTTGTGACCCAAGATATGATCTATCCTGGGGAATGTTCCATGAGCAATTGAGAAGAAAGTGTATTCTGGTTTTTTTTTAGATAGAATGTCCTGCAAATATTAAGTCCATCTTATTTATTGTATCATTTAAAGCTTGTGTTTCCTTATTTATTTTCATTTTGGATGATCTGTGCATTGGTAAAAGTGGGGTGTTAAAGTCCCCTACTATGATTTTATTACTGTCGATTTCTCCTCTTTTGGCTGTTAGCATTTGCCTTATGTATTGAGGTGCTCCTATGCTGGGTGCATAAATATTTACAATTGTTATATCTTTTTCTTGGGTTGATCCCTTGATAATTATGTAGTGTCCTTCTTTGTCTCTTGTAATAGTTTTTATTTTAAAGTCTGTTTTGTCTGATATGAGAATGGCTACTCCAGCTTTCTTTTGATTTCCATGTGTATGGAATATCTTTTTCCATCCCCTCATTTTCAGTCTGTATGTGTCCCTAGGTCTGAAGTGGGACTCTTGTAGACAGCATATATACATGTCTTGTTTTTGTATCTGTTCAGCCAGTCTGTGTCTTTTGGTTAGAGCATTTTATCCATTTACATTTAAGGTAATTATTGATATGTATGTTCCTATTACCATTTTCTTAATTGTTTTGGGTTTCTTGTTGTGGGTCTTTTTCTTCTCTTGTGTTTCCTGCCTAGAGAAGTTCCTTTAGCGTTTGTTGTAAAGCTGGTTTGGTGGTGCTCAATTCTCTTAGATTTTGCTTGTCTGTAAAGGTTTTAATTTCTCCATCAAATCTGAATGAGATCCTTGCTGGGTTGAGTGATCTTGGTTGTAGGTTTTTCCCTTTCATCACTTTAAATATGTCCTGCCACTCCCTTCTGGCTTGCAGAGTTTCTGCTGAAAGATCAGCTGTTAACCTTATGGAGAGTCCCTTGTATGTTATTTATTGTTTTTTCCTTGCTGCTTGTATTATTTTTTCTTTGTATTTAATTCTTGATAGTTTGATTAATCTGTGTCTTGGCATGTTTCTCCTTGGATGTATCCTGTATGAGACTCTCTGTGCTTCCTGGACTTGATTGACTATTTCCTTTCCCGTATTAGGGAATTTTTCAACTATAATCTCTTCAAATATTTTCTCAGTCCCTCTTTTTTTTCTCTTTTTGTACTGGGACCCCTATAATTCGAACGTTGGTGCATTTAATGTTGTCCCAGAGGTCTCTGAGAGTGTCCTCAATTCTTTTCAATCTTTTTTGTTATTCTGCTCTGCAGTAGTTATTTCCACGATTTTATCTTCCAGGTCACTTATTCGTTCTTCTGCCTCAGTTATTCTGCTATTGACCCCTTCTAGAGAATTTTTAATTTCATTTATTGTGTTGTTCATCATTGTTTGTTTGCTCTTTAGTTCTTGTAGTTCCTTGTTAAATGTTTCTTGTATTTTCTCCATTCTATTTCCAAGATTTTAGATCATCTTTACTATCATTACTCTAAATTCTTTTTCAGGTAGACTGCCTATTTCCTCTTCATTTATTTGGTCTGGTGTGTTTTTGCCTTGCTGTTTCATCTGCTGTGTACTTCTCTGTCTTCTCATTTTGCTTAACTTACTGTATTTGAGGTCTCCTTTTCGCAGGCTGCAAGTTCTTAGTTCCTATTGTTTTTGGTGTCTGCCCCAAGTGACTAAGGTTGGTTCAGTGGGTTGTGTAGCCTTCCTGTTGGAGGGAACTGGTACCTGTGTTCTGGTGGATGAGGCTGGATCTTGTCTTTCTGGTGGCAGGACTATGTCCAGTGGTGTGATTTGGTGTGTTTTTGACCTTATTATGATTTTATGCAGCCTCTCTGCTAATGAGTGGAGTTGTGTTCCTCTCTTGCTAGTTGTTTGGCATAGGGTAGCTTGCTGGTCGTTGAGTGGAGCTGGGTCTTCGGGTTGAGATGGAGATCTCTGGGAGAGCTTTCACCATATGATATTACGTGGAGCTGGGAGGTCTGTGGTGGACCAATGTCCTGAACTCGGCTCTCCCGCCTCAGAGCACAGGCCCGTCACCCAGCCGGGGCACCAGGACCCTGTCAGCCACACGGCTCCAGGCCCCGGCTCCAACTTTCGGACTCTGATCTGCCAGGCACCGACTTGAGGTATCCGCACCCTGTGCTCCGGCTACTCCCAGTCTTTGCCCCTGGCTTACTTCTTGATCCACAGAAATCCTACAATTATAGTTTAACTTTTCCAAATATGGGTATTTTGGGAAGTTATCTTTTTGTTAATATGTTCTATTTTTAATGACTTGTGAGTAGGCCATGTGGTGAGTATTTTGCTGATTTTTGGGGTAGTATTGAGATTTGCTTTGTGACTTACTATAACATCAGATTTTATAAATACTCTGCTCAGGATTTATACATATATTACCATTAGAGCAAGCTTCATCATTATTTTGTTTAAATTCTTGATATTCTTACTACTTTGGGTTTGCTTTATCTATAAATTGCTGAGAGAAGGATGCTAAAATCATCCATTATGATTAAGGATTTATAAATTTCTTTTAATTTTGTCCATATTTTAAACATATATTTTAACCATGTTGTTAACTGACATGTTCAGGTTTGTTATATCTTTAAGTGAATTGTTTCTTTGTCATTATGTAACATTTTTGTCCTAAAATCATCTTTATATGATAGTAATATAGCTGCACCAGCTTTCTTCTGGTTACTATGTATTTCTGTCTTTTCCAACCCCCTTTCTCTGAATTTCTCTATGTCCTTTGTGTTTAAATATTTTCTCTTGTCAACACCATATATTTAAACACAATTAAAGTTTTATCTGTTAATGAGATAATCACTAAAGGAAAAATGAAAGACTATATAACTAAAGAGCTAATATAGGAGAAAAATGGAATAATAAAAATACTTGTTTAATTCAAGAGAAGAAAAGTGAGGAATAAAGGAACAAAGAACAAATAGCACAAATGGAAAACAAAGCGTATAATGAGAAATTTGAACCCAACAATATCAATAATTTTAATAAATTGTAATTCACATTCCAAGTAAAAGACAAAGATTGTCAGAGTGGATTTTTAAAAACCACTATTCTCTGGATTCTTTCTTTTCATCAAGTAAGATCACCAGAGAACTCAATTTGGACCATCTTACTCCAGTCTATAAAATGCTTGCTTTCTGCAGAGCTATAATATTATGTTGTCTGCTTGCAGCATTGGTTGATATAAGAAACAGCCATATAAGGAATTTTTCTGTATTATCTGTAGACCCCTGATTAAAGACCTGACGTACTATGTGGTTCAATGTCTCATATAAGGTTTCAGGCAATAAATCCCTCCTAGAGTTAGTGCTGGGAAAGTGTTTGGTTTCCCGACAAACCAAAAACTTTCTCTTATTGGAATTATATAAAATATTTTCCTTTCCTGTTTTATGTGCACTAAGCTTAAGGGTAAATCTTGTGATTCTTTTTAGTGATGATCCTTAGTGTCCATTTTTGATAGAGCTATTTATTCCTCCAAGTTAACAAGCACAAATTGAGCACTAAGCCTATTTGGAGAGGAAGGCAACAAATGATACAAAGATTTGAAAAAATGGTAAAGACAGACATATAAACAATCACATTATAATGAGATCAGTGCTGTGATAGAGGTATGGACAAAGTGGTTAGGGGACATAGGTGGAAATCGTTAATTTTCCCTAGGGTGGGGGACCTGGGAAGACTTCACAAAGAAGGTGACATCTGAAGTAAGATTTTAAGCACAAAGAAGTTTTTATCAGAAGGAGAAAAACAGAATAGTGCAGTGCTGTCCAACAGAAAACAATGCGTAGCCACATAAAGAAAGTACAAAGAAACAGATAAAATTAATTTTAATAATACATCTTAACCCAGGATATCCAATAAATTATAAGTGCCACTCTACTTTCTACTATATTATCAATGTATAATAATTTTAATAAAATATTATTAATGAGATATTTGCCATTACTTTTTGGTAAAAAACATTTGAAATCCAGTGTGCATGTTTTGTTTTGTTTTGTTTTTTTTAACCATGCCATGCAGCTTGCAGGATCTTCCCTGACCAGGGATCAAACCGAGGCCCCTGCAGTGGAAGCGCGGAGTCCTGACTACTGGACTGCCAGGGAATTCCCCCAGTGTGCATTTTACATGTATAGTACATCTCAGTTTGGACTAGCCATGTTTCACATGCTCTGTAGGCACATGTGGCTAGTGACTACCATATTGGGCAGTGCAGGAATACAGCATTTTCAAAGGCACGAAGCAGGATGTCTGGGAAACTACAAGTAGACCTGTGTGGTTAGAGCATGGTGTGTGTGTGTGTGTGTGTGTGTGTGTGTGTGTGTGTGTGTGTGTGTGTATATACGTTTTGGAAGGGGTTGGTGAATTGAAGAAAAAGGAACCAGAAGGATAAATTGGGGCAAGAATATGAAATATGTTTGACTTCATGACATTTGAACCATTGAAAATTTTCAGCAGAAGAATGACATTTTCACACCTGTATTTTAGAACTCTAATTCTGGAGGCAGTGTGAGAAATAGGTTTAAGGAGGGTTGGAGATTGGAGGCCAATTAAGGGACATAAATGACAGTTCATTCAAGCGATGATGAGAACTTGGTTCTGCAGTTTTGAGATGGTTGAGGAAAGGATTTTGATAGATATTTTCCAGTTAGTATGAGTAGGACTTGGCAACCATTGGGTGTAAGAAAGAGTGAGTGAAAATGACATTAGGTTTAAGCATGTGCAATAGTGTGAATACCATTAAGTGAGAGAGAATTAAAAATAAAATCAGATTTTTGAAAAGGCAGTGATTAGTTTTGTGTATATTGAGTCGAGGTTTGCAATCGGCATTTGGACATCTGGAGCAGTACCCTGTTCAGTGGTGGGAAACCCCACATCATAAGACTGATGATCACTACCCAGCTGACATCCAAACTCAATACATTTTAATCAGAGGTGCAATTTTTTTGAACTGACCAGATTACTTTATCTTATGTGGAAAAATGAACATGTTAAAATTTCCAAGAAAATATTGAAAACATAGAAGAATACTGGAGAATAAGAGTAGAAGAGTATTTCAGTCAGATAATAAATTGGGTACATGTTAAAACATACTCAGACTGCCATAATCAAACTGTATAAAATAGGCGCAGAAAAGATGGTGTCTAAAGACTAAAACAAGAATTTAGAAGAGTATCTATTTATACAGGTGTAGTCAGGTGTAAGGGGACAAACAGTGAGGTTGAGGCACTTTGGTGACAAAGCAAGGAAGGATAGGGAAGAAATGCTCTAACCTCTCTCTCCTTCTGACCTCTGAGCTCCTACCAGTTCCCCCTATAGGTCAAAGCTGATTTAAAGTCAGGAAGCAAAGGGGCCTGGGTAATGTGGATCCTAGGGACCGAGGCACGAACCCGTGTCCCCTGCATCGGCAGGCGGACTGTCAACCACTACGCCACCAGGGAAGCCCGTAAGTGGGGTTTTAAAAGAGGATGAAGAGGCAGACAAGGGAGAGTCTGGGAGAGCATTCCAGGCATACGCACAGGCAAGGCAGTGCAATCCAGCTTGATGGCTATAGGCAGCAACACAGCAATACATCCTTTTGGGAGGATATAGAAGGAGATGAGAAGTAGAGGAGGGAGGAGATAGAAGGAGATGAGGTTGCTTCATTGATCCACAAGACTCTTCTCTCTCCTCCTGGTAACTCTCTAACTGTCCTTCAAGATGCTAGTCAAATGTCACCTCTTCCTTGATTTTTTTTTCACTGCTGCATGCTGTATATACCTTTGGCTAATATTAATTGCACATAATTATTTGTGTAGCAAGCTCTCCAACCTGAGATTTCGCTGTTCATACTCTGGGAGTCAGAATGTCTGATAACCCTATGGGACAGGCGGATCTTCCAGAAATGTGTTTGTATAAGGGACTGCGGACCGTTCTGGGAGAAAACTCAACTTGAGGGCAGAAAAGCCAAGGATAACAAGTTGTCCTATAATATATTCTCCGCTGTTACAAAGCAGGTTATTTTGACCTGATGTCTGTGTGCTGATTCTTAGCTCTTTCTCTTCACCTCCGAATCTGTGTTCTGTACTCTTCCTGACGCTGGGGCTGGGATTCTGCTTTGCCAATAGAAAGCACTAGAGGGAGATGGGGATGCAAAAGTAGACAAGAAAGATATTGTTCCAGTTTGTTCTCTATTCTGTGTCTAAGTAATAGCATCTCACCGGGTACATCTGATTACCAATCGCCCTCAGAGGTGCCAGGGGCATTGGGGCGGCACCCCTCATCAAAGGTCAAATCCCAGCTTTGAGCGTCTCCTCCAAGCTCCTAGGTTGTAAAAATCCCAACCTTTCTTGTTTATTCCCCTGGTTATGGACGATGGCTGTTTTTGGCAGTTACTACTCTGTTACCTTGGTGTGCCCTTTTGCTTTTTGGTCTCCCAATACCTGTTTAACCAATTCCCTATTATAAATTCTGTTAAAATCACTAAGATGGCTGCTATTTTCCCACTGGACCCTGACTGATACACACTTCCACTCAGTTCTCCGTGGACCTATATATGAATCTGAGCGGATGGAAGTAAAAAATTGGAAGATGGTTTTCTGCAGAAACAGTAGTGTTTTGTACCCCTCCTAGAGAGCATGGCACAAAAATGAACCTGTTCTCTCCATTTGACCACAGCATCTTCCCCAGAGTCTCCTGCAGAAGAAATCTCTTGTGGGACTCTGTGGACTCACTAAGAGTTTTTAGACTTTAATATAGCAGTAACCAGTTGAGAAGGTCAGGGCTGGAGGAGAGGAAAGTTTGGCTGATGGCCAGGCAGGTAAAGTAAATGCTAAAGTAGGTTAGGTCAGTGAACCGAGAGAGATGGGTCCTTGGTAAACTGGAGACCGATTACCTTGTCAATCAGGGACAACTACTGTGCGGTTCTAGCCTATCACTGCTGCGTGAGAATGTGGGGTCTGGATCTCTACATTTTTAAGAAAGCTCAAAATCGATATTTTTAGGTAAAATTAGCAACTAATTCAAATTAGTTGCACATCCAACAATATTTTTATATCCTTATAGACCATTTATTCATGAGGGCCTTCCCTGGTTGGTGCAGTGGTTAAGAATCCTCTTACCAAGGTAGGGGACACGGGTTTGATCCCTGGTCCGGGAAGATCCCACATGCCGTGGAGCAACTAAGCCCCTGCGCCACGACTACTGAGCCTGCACTCTAGAGCTCGCGAGCCACAACTACAGAGCCCGCGTGCTACAACTAATGAGCCCGCGTGCTACAACAACTGAAGCCCACACACCTAGGGCCTGAGCTCTACGGCAAGAGAAGCCACGACGATGAGAAGCCCGCGCACCGCAACGAAGAGTATCCTCCGCTCGCAGCAATTAGAGAAAGCCCTCGCGCAGCAACCAAGACCCAATGCAGCCAAAAAAAAAAAACCAAACAAACATGTATTCGTGAGGGTCTTAGAAATACTTGATGATTTGGGAGATGTCTTTGCAAGGCACTTGGTTCTTAAAATTGTACCCGTGGGTAAGAACCAGTGACACACAATTTATATTTAGTCGTACGTCTTCTTCCTGGTAAGATGGTGAGCTCCCTGGGGCTCTAATTCATCCTTGTGTTTCTACCTCCTGGCATAATTCCTAGAATATAGTAGGTTTAATGAATGGATGGATGGATGTGTGAGTTAGTTACAAAGATAAGGTAATGGTAAAACACCGCTTGGAAATGAGACTTAAGTTCTACTCCTGTGCTTGCCATTAGCTGTGTGACTTTGAGAAACCACTTGACTCATCCGAAAGTAATTCTCATCAGTAGAGTGGGGATACTAATACCTACCTTCCAAAGTTTTCTTTTTTTTATAATTTGTTAAAAACCTCTCTTCCAAGATTTTTACTTTTATTATGTATTCTCAGTTTATTAAGATAATAAATATGAAAGTGCTTTGTGGAGGGATTAGCTAAGAAAGGAGGTTGGGGAGGGGGTCAGATGTTTTGTCCTCCTTCAGTAGCTTGCTCTATAGCACAACTGGGACTAAAACCTTAAGACCAAGTATCCTAGTCCAGCCTGTCTGTGCTGACAGCCAGTAATGTATTGGAAGAAAATTCTCTTACTAAATTAAATTGCATTTCCCCCAGAATGACTCTGCTCTGTAGAACATTTACCCACCGTTCAATGAGGAAAACCTTCCATGTTACCACATTTGTGCAGCTCAAATCTTTTAAAGTATTTTTAAAAGGATGTATCTTTGATTAATATTCCTTTTCTGGAATATCTAAGGTTATGGTTTGAGAAAATAGCCTTCTTATGAAATGTACTTTTTGGATTTCTTCCCAGAAGCTACTTACTTTTCCTATTCTCACATTACTTGAAGTAAGGAAACGAGTGCTTTCATGGAGCGCCAGTACTTAATGTGCGTGAGGTGTTTATGTGATGAAATGCGCTCTGGATACCACCAGATAGAAAGCCGCTTCCTCCTCATTCCTTCCCTGTTGACTTTCTGTTGCCTCTCTCCAAGGCCTTCACAGCATCTCCACTCAGTACCGGAGCCCTGCGGCCCCTCTCCCTTTTATACCTCCCTTGTGCCTCAACTTGGCTGTCACTCTTCAGCCAAATGTGAGTTTGGTCAGGTGACAAGGGAGCAAAGGCTCATTTACTTCAGTGTGTACAGCTCCCAGGAAAACGAACTTCATGGAGTTAGACTGATTATACATACATAAATTTGTTATCCAGTTAATTCACTTTGACCCGACTTGGTATAACCATTAAGCTTTTTAAAGTTACCTTCTGTTTTACTTTCTACCCTACAGATTTTGGACTCGTCAAGTCCCCACAATTGTGGGATTTAATTAAAATAAAATATATCTATACCTCTGTATTATGTAGATATGTAGTTATAGATATACAGATTATATTAGATATAGAGATATATCTATACATATAGATATACAGATGTAGATGTATAGATATATAGAGATAGATATAGAACCAACAAGATGTATGTGTGTAGAGATATATATAGAATTATCAGGACACTTTCTCTTCTATATAACTATATCTATAAATCTATATCTCTACACATACACACATCCTACTGGTTTTGTTTTCTCTGGAGAATCCTAATGTAAAATCATAAAAGAAAAATGTGTAAATTAAATTTCATCAAAATGAAAACTTTTACTCTTTGAAAGATACCATGAAGAAAATGAAAGTCATCCCACAGACTGGCAGAAATTATTATATCTATTGATGTGTGTGTGTGTATACATATATATGTATATACATTAAATATGTACATTATATATGTACATACATATATATGTATATACATTCTGAATTCTTACATTCAGAATATATAAAGAATCTTATAACTCAGTAATAAGGCAATAATAAGTGACCAAGATCTGAACGGGCACTTCACAAAAAAAGGTATGTGAGTGACCAATAAGCACATCAAAAGATATTCAACACTAAAAAAGAAAAAGAAAAAAGATAACGTTATTCGTGTCAAAGATAAACAAAGCCAGACACTCAAAGCGGTGGGGACAGATCTTATCCAGAGAGACTACTGCAGTAGGGAAGAGTCCAGTGTGAACTGAAGTCAATACTGACTTGTGCAGAGGTGTAGGGCGTTTTCAAGGGAGCGTGGAGGAGCAGGGAGGGCAAACAGTGGGGGCTTGAGCAGGTCATGGAGGTAGGAATTCAGAAAGAGCAGGAAGAGGAGGTTAGTGAACAGGACCACGTCATCTGGCTCTGTTGATCAGCCCTTATCTGGAGGAGAAGCAGCCTTCTGCGTCTTTACGACAGGAGGCGGTGATGTCCATTAGACAAAGGAACCCAGTAAAGCTGGGTCCAATCTTCCCACAGGGACTGGGAGCAAGATGTGAGTTATCCCCCTGAAAGTTTGCCTTTCAAAGAAATGGCTCTTGCGTCCTTGAGAAAACAGTTTTAGGTGGTAGATTTATATTTCAAAGGGTAGAGAAAGGATTTGTTGTTGCAAAGTTTCTAAAGAAACTTCTGTAAGAGAAGACTCATGGGCCTATTTGCCTATCACCATGTTAAGGGGGGGCTGGGGTCATCCAGCGGATAAGGCCTTGAGATGTTAGAAACTAGGCTAGTGTCGGTTCGAGTGTCTGTGTGTGTGGGTGGAGAAAATCATTTGTGTGGGGACTCTGCAGTTTTTATAGACCAAGGGAGAGGCCTAGTCAAGAAACGGCTCAGAGAAGCCTGACTAGAGTGTGGTCAAGGAGGGAGACTTTATCATTAGTCATTAGGAAAATGCAAACTAGCACTTCAATGAGATAACGTTACACAGCTAGAATTGCTTTAGAAAAATATGACAATACCAAGTGTTAAAGATGTGTGGCAAGGATTGCTGTGGGGGAATCTGAAGTGGTACAAATACTTTGCAAAACAGTTGGCCAGTTTCTTGTAAAGTAACGCATATAATTGCCATTATTACTGAGAAATTTTGCTTTTGTATATTTACCCCAAAAAAATGCCCATCAAAAAATGAATGAGTGAACAAACCGGTACATCCATACAGTAGAATCCTACTCAGCATTAAAATGGAACAAACTGCAAATACCCACCACAGATAGATGAATCTCAAAATCATATTGCATGAAAGCCAGTTGAAAAAGCTTATGTACTGTGGTTTTATTTATATAAAATTCAAACCAACCTATGACAACAGAAAGCAAATCAGTAGTTGTCTGGAGAAAGGAGTGGAGGGAGGGATTAATTTCAAAGACGCATGAACAAACTTTTTGAGGTGATAGAAATATTTAGTATTTAAATATTTATCTTGTTTGGGATGATAGTTTCATTCAAAAACTCATAAATCATATACTTTAAATATATGCAGTTTATTGCATGTAAAGTGTATGTCAGTAAAGTATTAAAAATTAAAATTCCAAATATCCACCAATGGAAATGTATATTTAGCACCTTTATTAAATTGAGGGACAAGAAACAACTTTGCCTGTAGTTGTGGTAACTAGATCATAAATTGCAAAATTTTCTATAAAGAGCCAGGTAGTATGTATTTTAGGCAGACCACATGCAGCTTCTGTAGCATATTTTTCCTTTCCTTTTTCCTTCCTTCCTCCCTTCCCCCCTTCCTTCCTTCCTTCCTCCTTTCCCCCTTCCTCCCCTCCCCCTTCCTCCTTCCCC
>NW_020185339.1:7323681-7380037 GCF_003031525.2 Neophocaena asiaeorientalis asiaeorientalis | reverse complement strand
ACCCCCTTCCTCCCTTCCCCCCTTCCTCCCTTTCCCCTTTCCTTCCTTCCTTCCTTCCTTTCTTCCTTCCTTTCAACACATTAAAAATGTGAAAACCATTCACAGCTTCTGGGCCACACAAAACAAGTTGTGGAAAAGATTTATTTCAATCCAAGAGGGCCAATACAATCATCAATTATTCATAATCCATTTAATTTTAATATTTCAAAATGGACTCACCTTCATGGTCTCTTTTGATAAATGACAACACATTTGTAAGGCTGGTAGAGCTGATGGTTCTCATTTTACTGCTGGGTGGAAGCTGACTCCTAGGGAGCTTAAGTGGATTTCCACACAGTAAGTCAGTGCCACCAGACTTTAATTGGCACGTTCCACTTTAAGGGAGATATGATGATTTGGGAAGGAAGTATAATGCCAAGTAATGTTAATACAGCACTTTGGGGACTTTCCTGGTGGCGCAGTGGTTAAGAATCTGCCTGCCAATGCAGGGGACACAGGTTAGAGCCCTGGTCTGGGAAGATCCCACATGCCACAGAACAACTGAGCCCATGCACCACACCTACTGAGCCTGCACTCTAGAGCCCGTGAGCCACAACTACTGAGCCCGTGTGCCACAACTACTGAAGCCCACGTGCCACAACTATTGAGCCTGCACTCTAGAGCCCACGAGCCACAACTACTGAGCCCACATGCCACAACTATTGAAGCCCGTGCATCTAGAGCCCGTGCTCTGCAGCAAGAGAAGCCACCGCAATGAGAAGCCCACACACCGCAACGAAGAGTAGCCCCCACTCACTGCAACTAGAGAAAGCCTGCATGCACAGCAATGAAGACCCAACACAGCCAAAAATAAATAAAATAAATTTATAAAAAAGAAATATATCACTTTCATAGTGAAAAGGGATGGTCATTTTTTTTTTAAAGATGATGTTGGGGGTAGGAGTTTATTTATTTTTGCTGTGTTGGGTCTTCATTTCTGTGCGAGGGCTTTCTCTAGTTGTGGCAATCGGGGGCCACTCTTCATCGCGGTGCGCGGGCCTCTCACTATCGCGGCCTCTCTTGTTGCAGAGCACAGGCTCCAGACGCGCAGGCTCAGTAGTTGTGGCTCACGGGCCCAGTTGCTCCGCGGCATGTGGGATCCTCCCAGACCAGGGCTCGAACCCGTGTCCCCTGCATTAGCAGGCAGATTCTCAACCACTGCGCCACCAGGGAAGCCCTGGGATGGTCATTTTTAATGTTATGTTTGTAATCCTCCTAAGAATCCTATAAATTTTGTTGGGCAGGAAATAACATTTATAGAGACTTTATAACTGACAAAAACAAGTTTATTTATTTTATCTTCACAGTGAACTCTAGCCTTGGTATGCTTAAAATCTAATTGTCACCCCAGAACCTTATTATTCATACCTTTTAATAATCTGAGCCTTCCTTCTTTTCTGTGAAATGCATTTTTAATCATTAAATGAATTTATAGACAAAATTTATAGATACTTTTATATTAAATCCTGATGATATTTGAACTATAGGAAGCATGTCTATAGCACTCCTTTGCATTGTCTCTGACACCAGAAAAAACTTTTCAGTATGAAATTCTGTAGCATGTGAATAGTGTGTGTAACGTACTTCGTTAACATGGTATGATACTTTATGCTCACCGTTTTTTAATAAAAAGAAAACAATCATGCAGAATATCTTTAATTTTCCCTATAAAACTTTAGATACCACCTTCATATGTTTTAAAGCAGTTCTTTAAAATTAGTAAACAATGGAATCAGACTTCATTTTCTTCAATTAGAAAATTAGAGAAAACAAAAATGTTTGTGTAAAAGGCTATTTTTCATCCTAGAAAATTTGTATTCATAGATAATGAAGAGAATGTTTAGAAGGTTACCGAAGCAATTACATATCCTCAATAAAATAAATTACTAGATATACTTACATGAAAACCCAGTGTAATTTTAAAAAAAATTCTTGTCTATCATCTCCCTTCGATTAAAATACGAAAATCAAAACCACATGTTGGAAGAGTGATGAGTTACATTACTTGCTGCTTTCTTGATGTAATTTACTTGGGCACATATATAACCTAGGGATAGTTTATCTAATTTATGCAGAATAGTAATATCCCATGTAATTTTACCCAATTTCTGCAGGAACTCATTTTGGGCTAACTGCAGTGGTTAATAAATCATTAGAGAGAATTAACTTTGTGTTAGGTGTAATTAATAATCAAGACTTCCAGACTCATTCTTTAAAGCCTTTTATATTAATCAAATTACTCATATTTCTGAAGGCAGCAATAGGCACCATACATATTTTTGCAGGAGATATAAATTGTATCAAGGATAAATATCTTGGAAGTGTAATGACATCTTTTCAAATGGTTTAGCACTTTTCTGTGACTTGCAGGGTAATTTGCTGCAGAACCTGGGTTAAACCGTTGGAAATTTCTTTGCAGTGATTTAATTCTGAAGAGAGCAAAAGAGGGAAAATAGCAAATATTGGAAAAATTTGAAAGAAGTTTGAGTTTGAATCTAACTGGGAAAGGACAAAAAGAAAAATGTATTACAGGATATTTATTGGGGCATGCTTTGAAGAATCTTGTGGTTTTATAATCCTTTCTTTCACAACAAACATTTTAGAGCCTCCTAGGAGAGCTCATCCTTCAAAGTGCATTAACAGATCCATCCTACCGTATGGAAAATTGGTGTAGAGCAGGCAAGGTATACCTTTCTTGATAAGGGTTGATTCACATCTCTCTCAGACTTTGGTTAGTCCTAGGAAAATTTATAAGGAAGACATTCTGGTAAGAATTCTGATATCTCATGTGTGTTAGGCTGGACACACAATAAGTCTGCTAGTAAAATCACAGTTATAAATGTACAAACCACATTGTATAAATGTACATATGTAAAAATGGGTAATTCTAGCATATAAAAAACCATTTCAGATGTTCGTTATCATCCTCCGTGCTCTGGACAGTCTGAGACCCACCTCTGGTTGCTTTGTCCGGTGCTGGTAGCAGCAAGACAGATTTCCAGGCTGCAAAGCAAGGCACGTCAGGTGGACAGTCTGTGCTGCTGAATTTGCTTCCTGACGCACAGCCACCAAGGGCAGTCCCTGGCACACAAGGAAACTCTCTGTTCTTGCTAGCAGGGCCTTACCATGGCTTGGTGCATATAAATTTCGACATCACAATTCTCTCATTACAAGAATGAATCCTACAGACAACTGACCCTAAGAGCTATCTGTGGGAAGCTTAGAACCTTGGCATTCAAGATCATCAGACTGGCTAGAAGGGAGAGTGCCACTAACATATTTGTCCTTTCGACTAAAATATCTTGTTTCTTTATTTGCAATTTAAAACATACTGTGGTATTTCACATCCATCCACACAAATGTCAAGGTTTCTGAATTGTTGTTGTTTTTTTAATGACACTCCAGGGGAAAGAATAATGATATGAAGTAAGTTATATGATGGCCTGGAGGAAGACTGGGAACAAATTCCCCCCACCAATACATATTTTCCAATATCTGACTGATGATTTTTTTTTAAATAACACAAGAAGTAATACAGGCATTGACAATTATGGCAAATGTATTCAAAGTCTGCTGTGGGGTTAACTTGCCATCTTTAGGAGATGTCATATTCAACTTTACCACCACCCAGGATAAAGGTGGGGGGGCGGAGTTCCATCTGGACTTTTTTTTCCCCTTAAAATCGGGGATATTTCTTTGTCTCTACCCATTCATCCAATTCAAAGTACAACAAACTTTGCTACAGAGTGTAAGACGTTCAATACATATAATCATATACAGCTAAGCTAAGTTCCATTACACTGAGTATAAAATTCAGAATATTAGAAAACCTCTCACTGCTTCCTGTTGTATTTAGAACAAGTTTAAAAAGAAAACCTCAACTCTGGATCACGGCCGGCAAGGTCCCATGTGACTTGCCATGTTCACCTCACCTTCTGCATCTCCTTCCCTGTGCTGTAGCGATACTGGCTTTCTTTCTGTTAACGGAACATATGAAGCTTGTTCTCACCTCAGGGCTTTTGTTCTTGCTGTTTCCTCTTTTCCGTGATCTTTATGTGACTGTCTGGTTTTCATTATTTAGTTCTCGTCTCAAAAACTGCTTCCTGGGCTTCCCTGGTGGCGCAGTGGTTGAGAGTCCGCCTGCCGATGCAGGGGACACGGGTTCGTGCGCCGGTCCGGGAAGATCCCGCGTGCCGCAGAGCAGCTGGGCCTGTGAGCCATGGCCACTGAGCCTGCGCGTCTGGAGCCTGTGCTCCGCAACGGGAGAGGCCACAACAGTGAGAGGCCCGCATACAGCAAAGGAAAAAAAAAAAAAAAAAACTGCTTCCCAGAGAGGACTTCCTGGCCACCATAACTGAAGTAGCTAGCCCTCCTGTCACCTCCATCCAATCACCCAATTTTATTTCCTTCGTAGCACTTTTAATTATCTGAAATGAATTACTTTTTAGATACTTATTAACGTCTATCTCCAGCCCTCCTACCTGAACTTCTTGCATAAAAGCCTCATGAGGGTAAGGACTTCTCTATCTTGTCACATTGACCCCAGCACCTAAGTCAATGCCTGGTGCAGAGTGAAAGTAGGATAATTGAGTGAGTTGAGGCTCAATGAGCTAGGAAAACTATTAAAGCATTAAATGGTTTCAGAGGCACTTTTATCACTCATTTATCAATCTATACAGCCTTCCTGTAGGCCCTAATCCTAAGCAATTTGTTAGCCTGTATTAGTCAGGGTAAGAGTTAAACTTACCCTTGTAAGAGTAAGAGATCTCTTAACAGTTATAAGAGAGAAACTCTATAATCTCAGTGGCTCACAGCACAAGTTTATTTTTTGCTCTTATCACACTACAGTGTGTATTTATGGCTGATTGACTTTCATGTGCTCCTCTGGGGACCTAGGCTCCTTCCATCTTGTGGCTCTACCTACTTCTAGAAATTGCTGCTGTCTTCATTTAGTCAACAGGTGGGGAAGGAGACTGGAGAAGACAGACATGCATCTTAACGATTTCATCCACCATGTGGTACCTGTCACCTCACTCTCGTTCCATTGGCCAAATTCAACCATATAGGCCACGTGTGACTGCCAGAGAGACTAGGGAAAGGAGTCGAGCTGTGAGCCAGGAGAAAAGGAAGTAGGATTTGGTGAATGCTGTTAAATTAATTCAACAAGGAGCCCATTAGACTGAGGTGCTCCAATGCCGTAGTGGCCCCCAAAGGCAACCAAAATCTAAGCCTGTAAATGCCCCAAGGTTATGAAATCAAAACACTAAGGACGACCAATTACAAACAGCCAACTAGGCTTTAACTACAGTCAATCAAATAATTTCCTTTCTTTGCGTCCACATTTTCTCTGTTTAAGGCTTTCCCCTGCTCCTGCCTGTGGAGCTCTCCTAACCACTTGTGGTTTGGCACTGAGATTCTAGTCAATTTTTGTTCCAATAAACTCTAAAAAATTTGAGTATGCCTTAGTTTATCCTTTAAAAACACACAGCATAATCCTTGAGGAAAGACTGCCCTCTCTCCCCCACCTCTAGCTATGCTCCAAACTCTTCTTAAAGAACCAGAACCTTCCTTTTGGGATCACCTCTGGTTGTAGGTCCTGATTCAATCAGCTGGTGCTCCTCTGGGATGCACCCCCTATCCCCCGAAATCCTGTTTGCTTTCATCTGCTTTTAGCCAGGCAATGTTCTTGGTGTATTTATTAAATGTTCATTTTAATGCCTCTGAGCCTCCGACATTGATTCCCTGGTCTTGGTCATAGTTTCATCTAATAGCTGGTGCCTTCCACCTGTATTTCTCATATCCCTGACTCCTCACATCACGTCTGCAATTAACTTTGTATGGCTCTATCACCCCTCTACTCCTCTGCACCAGATCATTTGCATTCAGTTCACTCTATCCTTTTTTGCAATCTCTCCATTGGGAGGACTTTCCATATATTTCTTCACGTTAACTGCAGCACCTTTTCCCCTAAGAAGTCTAGACAGTACTTTAAAACTCCCTTTTACATTGTAGCATCATCTTTATGAAAATTGATCATCACATTTTGGGGAGTTTCCCATAGCCATTTATCAAAGCCTGCTTTGATAATAGCAACATGGTAAAATTATGAAGGGGAAATAGTATGTGCTTTGGGACTAAAGAGATCTGGGTTTAAATCCATGTTCTAATTTGTTAACTGAAGCATCCTGTGGAGATGGCGATAATGTTATTACACAGATTTATTGTGAGGATTAATTAAAATAAGAGTGCTTAGTATATAGCAGTTTCTCAATAAATATTAATGGGTAAACCTACTGCCTTCAGTTATGATTCCTACTCATAGATGGGAAATGGGATCAGTAATATAAGATATGGCAAAATGGAACAAATGACTAATTTGACTTTATGATGGCATGCAGTCTCTGAATGAAAGTTTTGCTTTGCACAATGAGTAGTCAGGAGTCAGGAACTGGTTCATGAAGTCTGCAATCTGACAGTAGCAGCCTAGGGAAAACCCAAGCCACAGAGTGTAGGTCTGCACAGGCCGTGCACTGCACAACTCAAGGGGGTGCCATTCCCATAGCTAACAACGTGAATAACACCTCTGGGAGCTGTTCGGTGAAAGAGTCCTGGGGAAAATTGGTTGGATTTGGTTGAAATAATTCTCTTGATATCTTTCATTACAATTCACAGAAATAAGATTTTCCAGCTAAGGTATGCTTCGAATTACTCAAACTCTGCTTAATTATATTTGCTCGTTTAAAAAATATAAAACAGATGAGAGTAACAGGATCAAAAAGTTAACATTTACATGTGCAAATGATTGGAAACATTATTTACCTAAATTTAATTACTTTTTAAACTTGGTAGAGTAGGCTGTCAAGTTAATACAAACTCACTGATCAAGAGGAAATGAAAATGAGAGCATTTTTTCTTGACAATTCTTATTTGATATTCTTTGAAAACAAGACATAGAATGGCTGACTTGCGTCAGTCTGGTTCAACAAACAGAAGGTATTTTTCTCCTCTTGCCTGTTCATTCTAACTTACTCCAGTTGAGTCTCCCCTATAGAAAAGATGCAATTTCCCAGACCTGCTTAGACAAACACCATAAGGGAATATGTATCAGATTTACAGATATTAGTGTACTGTAAGCAGCACGGAAAAAGGCAGTCTGTTATTTGAAATTATAAGTTCTCATCAGAATAACTGGTATGGATTTATATAGTTACTGTCTCTGACACCATGTAGTTATGAATATTTTTGATATAGTCCAAAGAAAACAAATTACGACAATTCCCTCCTGCATTGTCAATTAGGTGAGCAGATGTAACTGCTTAGAGGCAAGAACTTTGGGGAACCATTGCCTCTGTTACCAAAATGAAAATGGGGCTGGATGTTTGGGGCTTCCTACTTAAGTCCCCTATTACATTTACTAAAGCAAATCATTAAAAACAAAAAAACACGACTGCTGTTTTTTTGGCAAAGGTTTGGAAGATATTATCTAACAGTCCATTAAAGATGAAGTCAAAATGATTAAGTGTCAGTTACTAGGACTCTTCTTTAGCTGTCAAGGTTTTGTTTTTTGCAGGGGGAAAGGGGGCATTCCATTAATTTTCTCAGTCCAACAAAAATGAACTTGCCCCTACTAAAGCTGGCTTTGCTCTTTGGCTCATCCTTTGATGTTTTTACAAGCCCCAGATCTCTGACTCTATCTTCCAGAGTCCATTTAACCAGAGAAGAAATGAACTAACTTGAAGATGGCATTGTTAGCGTCTCATGCTGTCAAATTAATAAGAGGTCTCACCCCTGTGTGCATCCCCCCTATTCTCCACATTTTTATTGGGAATGAAAAGTTCTTTTTTCTGGCTTGGATCTGTGTGTGTTCTGGCCTTAACCAAGCTCTCTTCATTTTCTAAATAGAAACTTAATGCACATAAAATTAACGACAAATCTGATTATGGTGATTTGCATAAATTAGAAGACATTTTTGTTAATTTCCGAGGGCTTATCTCTACAGGACTTATACATTTGGATGCTAATTAAGCCAGGATTACCTTTGTTAATGAATATAAGCACACATTAAGCTTTCTAATGAAGAGGAGGGTGCACACTTGTGGTGAAGACACTATACTATGGGGCTGGTGGAACTAAAGTCATGCTGTGATATTTCACAACACAAGGATGGCTCATTTATATTAAGAATATTTTTGTTAGTCTAGATTTTTTTTTTTTGGACCAACTAAAGCAAAAGAACAGGAGACATCTTTCCCTTGAAGAAAGAGGGGTTTGACAGGAAAAGAATGTCTCCTGTTCTGCTATAAAATTAACATGAATAACTCATCCCAAGGAGAAATCACTCTTTGTTCTTAATTGGCTCCTGGTTACAGTGGGCATGCTCTTCAACTGACCTTAATTTTAGGTGGACTTTCCTTTTGTGTTTCTTCAGCCCCAGTAACGGGTTTTCAGTATGATTGGCTGCCTGCATTTTTTTAAATGCATTTTTTTCCTTTTTTAAAAGTTTTATTTTGGAACATAGTTGATTAACAATGTTGTGTTAGTTTCAGGTGTACAGCAAAGTGATTCAGTTATACATACACATGTATCTATTCTTTTCCCATTTAGGTTATTACAGAATACTGAGCAGAGTTCCCTGTGCTATACAGTAGGTCCTTGTTGGTTATCTATTTTATTTATTTATTTATTTAAATTTATTTATTTATTTATAGCTGCGTTGGGTCTTTGTTGCTGCGCATAGGTTTTCTCTAGTTGCTGAGAGCGGGGGCTACTCTTCGTTGCGGTGCGTGGGCTTCTCATTGCGGTGGCTTCTCTTGTTCTCTTGAGCGCAGGCTCAGTAGTTGTGGTGCACGGGCTTAGCTGTTCTGCAGCATGTGGGATCTTCCCGGACTAGGGCTCGAACCCGTGTCCCCTGCATTGACAGGCGGATTCTTAACCACTGCACCACCAGGGAAGCCCGGCAGGCAGATTCTTAACCACTGTGCCACCAGGGAAGTCCCTGGTTATCTATTTTAAATATAGCAGTGTGTACATGTCAATCCCAAACTCCCAATCTATCCCTCCCACTGACCCTAGCTGTCTGCATTTTATTGATGCTAAAGAGAGTTGTGGAAAACTTGGGGCAGGTCAAAAGCAAAGTCATTCAAGAAAATTGTAAGGTCTAAAAAGGACTGTAGGGACAGCCCTGAATATGATTTTGAAAACGGTAAAATTTGCCTCTGGGATTTAATTTTCTCTCTGTAGACTTTTCTTTTTCTTCTTTTGCTTTTCCTGTGTGCCCATGTTTAATCTTCTTTCTCTATTTTTCTTTTGCCTTATCCATAAGGTATCTCCAGTTAATCCTCTCTATATTCTCAGGGTGGGTGTGCTCTGACTAGGAGTGACCCTATGCTCTGAACCGCCCCCCATCTCTTTCCATCCATCAGACCTATGTGTTCTGTGGCCCAGGGTTAGCTCAGGACCATATTGGGTGACTGGTTGATCTGAAGAACAGAGTCAGAGCAAACACTGGCTAGAATGAGGTTGAGTGAATTACTCCTCTGAAAGTAGCAGCAACATGTCACACTGTAAAGCACACAGGCTTAAGTCCCATGTTCAAGTTCTGCCTGTAATCCTTTCCAGATATTGAGAGGAGTCCTTTAAATTTCCTACGCTTCAGTTTCTGTGTCCGTAAAAGGGGGCTAATTGAGAAATTCGAGGAAGACCACATAAGAGTGAATAGTTGAGTGTTTGCTATATCTGTTACATAAGTTAATGCAACATCTCACGGACTAACACAAACAGTGAGCATTACTACACCCGTTTTGTAGATGAGGGAGAAGACACATGGAGATGTTAATTAATATAAGCCATCATCTTTCTTGCCTGGAATATTGCAATAGATTCCTGACTGGTCTACCTTTTTCCACCCTTCTCTCTGCTCAGTCTACTCTAAGATACAGCAGGCACTCTGCTTTATATTTTCCCTTTAGCACCTATCATGGTCTAATAGTCATACAGTTACTTATTTGTTCATTGTCTCTCTCCCCAAGTGGCACATAAGTTCCATGCGATAAGGAGAGACTTCTGCTGTGTTTATTGCTATATCTCTAGTTGGCATATTATGGCTCAGTAAATATTGGCTGAATGAATGAACTAACTTGCACCCCTGTGTCACACAACCAGTAAGAGAGAAGATTTGATCTCATGCTCTCTGATTCCAAAGCCTTAACCGTGAAACTTTATTGCTTTGCAAACTATAAAATACTAAGCAAATAATAATTCTCATGGTCATTTAGGAGATTATGGTGGTATATGGGAAAAGCTCGTGTCCCATTTGCCTAAGCTGAGAGCCTGGGAGGATTTGATTGCCTATTACCAAAACACTGATTGGGGGTGTAGGCTCACAAAAGGGTAGACTGAGGTTCCCTCCAACCACTGTTTTATATTTCTCCTATCCAGTCATATATGGAATGGCTTAGGTAAAGTCTAGGCCAGGAGAAGACCAGACTTTCAGTCATAGTTGCTATGACGAAGTCGTAGGGCAATTGTAGCTGCCACTCCCCACTGCATTTCTATTCTGTTGTTCTTTCTCTGCCTTCCCCTCCTCTTACTTTCCTTTTCAGCCAGTTTTCCCAGTTCTACAACTGTCCCATGGCCTAAGGGTGGCACTCCTGGGTTTTTCCTCGCTGTGTTGGTAGTATCCAAGTGAGGAGACTGTTGATCCAGTCTGGACCAGATCAACCCTCCTCAAATCCTTCCCAGCTCTAAAATTATGTATCTGAAATCTAAAAGACTTGTACCTTAATAAACTGCTGTGTTCACACTGAGTCCCAAACTCAGAGACTGAAACCAAGGGAGAGAAGTAAAACTGAAAGACCAGACAACGGTCTAGAGGTGGAACAGATTAAAGGCTGTACAAGGCCAGTTGTTTCTTCTTCCATCATTGGGTGGTCTGTTCCCCACAAGTCGTATTTGGAACCCAGAGACACTCAGTCAAAGAGCCTGTTCTTATTCTCAGGGGTTTCCTACTGCAAAATTGCTTTGTGTCTCATATTTCACTCACGGGATTTCCTCTCAGGCTTAATTTATCTTCTTAAGGCCCTTTTCCCAGCTTGGTGTAGATGAAGCTATGCACCTGCCTTCAACTGTTTACCCTCCTGGATCCCCCTGGTTGCTTAGTAGACATTTTTGGTCTGGTTATTCAACAGTTTATAAACCATTAACTACAGCTATATTAAAGTTTTAAGAATCAATTCCTAGGATTCCGACAAAGGGTTTCTTTATAACTGCTACAAGTTTAGGCATTTTTAGGGGGAAAAAAAAGTTTTAGACATTTTTAGGAAATCCAGCTTAGAAATTTTTAGGAAAACGTTTCAGGTGTACCAGCAGGCAAAAAAATTACGGCATGTCCAAATGCTTTTAAAAACACCGAGTTCACTCTGTGTTTTTAACATCAAGGGATAAACAGTCTGATTTCATCTTTCTTAGAGAGTGGGAGGCCCCTTCCTTTGTGACCTTCTGGTTTTGCTTTTAGTCTCCCTCCATGAAAACTTCCGTTCCAGCCACAGAAGACCGGCTGCTTTGACATTCCAGAAGCCTTGCTCCATATAAGAGTGGTGTGAACGGTATTTATCGGCTGTGGAGTGAGGTCCTGCTGATCTTGGTGTTGGTCCAGGATCATTCTTGTTGCAGAATGTTCTTTGGATATTACTTTTTTCCATTGCTTGTAGGCACCTCTTGTTTCCTTTTTTGACCTCTTGGAAACTAATCTTCTTTAGTTTCAGAATTCCAGGATTGATTGGGATTTATGAAACAAATGTGAAATAAACATTGTTTTTCATTACTGATTGTTAGATAAGAAATGAATCTAGCCATGCCTTATTTTAAAGAGTTAGTCTTGGGAGCGATTCTTCATTTAGAGTAAATTCTCAGTCTGCATTGTGAAGTGAGTAGTACTGAAAACTTAACATACCTTAACAGAAGAGGAATACAATGACAAATTCTCACTTGCAGCTGAGCAGTGATTGGGACCAGGAAACAGAAATAGAGGAAATAGAGAAATCGTGGTAAAAGCAATAGTTCACAGCTTTTGAAACTTAAACATACCAGGCACTATAGCAAAGTACTTTATATGCATTATCTCTGAATCCTCAGAGTGACCGGTCTTACCTGAGAGCCAGAGATTTTGTTTTGTTTAGTTTTTGAAGTACAGTCGATTTACAATGTTTCAGGTATATAACAAAGTGATTCAGTTATACATATACATACATATATATATATATATATATATATATATTCTTTTTCAGATTCTTTTCCATTATAGGTTATCACAACACATTGAATCCAGTTCCCTGTGCAATACAGTAGGTCCTTGTCATTATCTACTTTATATGTAACAGTGTGTATATGTTAATCCCAAATCCCCAATTCATTCCCCCCTTCCCTCTTTGGTAACCATATGTTTGTTTTCTATATCTGTGAGTGTATTTCTGTTTTATAAATAAGTTCATATGTATCATCTTTTTTAGATTCCACATATAAGTAATATCATATGGTATTTGTCTTTCTCTGTCTGGCTTACTTAACTTAGTATGACAATCTCTAGGTCCATCCAGTTGCTGCAAATGAGCCAGAGACGTTAAGTATGTCCTCCAAGTTCACCGAGATAGTTAGCAGTGTAGCTACCTTTCACCTAACAAAAAAACTGTGTGGGTTTTTTTGGGGTTTTTTTGCCTTCCCTATATCGAGCAACGAACCTTCCTTTTGGCTTCTGGTTATCTACTATGGAATTTCAGGGAAATTCCTGTCTAAGGAATTTTTTTCTCTCAGCCCTGTTTGTATCTACCTCCTTCCTATTTTTCTCAACTTTCCTTTTTTTTTTTTTTCTCCAGGCCACAAAGTATAGTAGAAAGAGAAAGGATTTTGGAAATGGGCAAAGTCTATTCAATTTTCATTATGCAACCTTCCGAAGATAAGAGCTGAGACAAATATCTTAGTCCTTTGAGCCCCAGTTCCTCATATTAAAAAAAAATTAGCTTTTTCATAGAGTAGTTATAATGATTAAATATGATAATGCGTGGGAAACTTGAATATTCCGGCCCTTGTTAAGTTGCCTAAAGTTTCTGCTTTGTACAGTGTTTCAGTTAATAGAACATACATCCATTTCCAAAAGCCCTAAGAAACAGTACAAATCATTATGGAGCATCTAAAAGAGAAAAGAGCAATCCCATTCAACATCTATCAAAACTTCCTAAAAGTGCACTTCTCCCCAAATTATGGTTCACAGTGCAGCTATCCCAATTCTGTCCCAAAATATTAATTCTTCCTCATTTCTCTCTCTCCCTAATGTCCCAGCCTGACTGTCATGTTACCCAGGTCTGCAGGATGACTGTTCTGTTGTCTGAGTTTGATTGAAGCGTTGCCTCAAATAATTTCTAAAGTAGATTTGCTGGGACAAATACATGCAAAAGCAAAAAGCTTCCCTTTTTTTCTCTTCCTCCCCATTTTTTCCCCTTCCTCCCCATTTTTTCCCCATTCATCTCTTTCTATTCAATTATTTCTTAGAAGGAAATGACTTATATTCCTCAAAGCTAATAATACTCTACTGGAACTTCTCTAATAGCCTTTTTTTTCTTTCTGTCTTATATTTTATGGTTATCTGTGTCTAATTTTTCAAATAGACTGTGAGTTCATTGATTTAGTTAGGAATGCTTTAGGCTGCAAGTAACACAAATTTGACTCAAGATGGCTTAAACAGAGGTTGTTTTTCTTACATACAGTATATCAAGATGAAAGAAACCAGCTGCTGGCATTGGTTTAGCAGCTGATCTTTGCAGAGCCAAAGTCTCTGCTCAGCTAAGTCTTTCATTTCATCAAGAAAGCTTTCCCGGAAATTTGAGCAGATATTTTTGTATATCTCGTTAAACAATGTCAAGTGACAACACCAAGCTTCAGGAAGCCTGGGAGCTGAGAAACTCCATAGGGGAGGGGAATACGAAGAAAGGGGGTTGGGAACAGGCCTCACATCTGCCTGTTCCTTAAAGACAGAACATATATCCTGTTCAATCCTACTTCGTTTTGCCTAGTGCCACTTCTGGAACATAGAAAGTGCTCAATAAATATCTGTTAAATTGATGAATTTATGAATAAATAAAAGAATGGATGAATGACTTTCAGCCGCCAAGGGCACATTAGGCTTTAGGGAGTATTCTTTTTTTTTTTTAATTGAAGTATACTTGATTTACAATGTTGTGTCCATTTCTGGTGTACAGCAAAGTGATTCAGTTATACACACACACACACACACACACATATATAATTTTTGTTCACATTCCTTTCCATTATAGCTTATTATAAGATATTGAGTATAGTTCCCTATACTGTATGATACGACCTTGTTGTTTATCTATTTCATATATAGTAGTTTGCATCTGCTAATCCCAAACTCCTAATTTATCCCCCCTCCCCCCCCCAGTCCCCTTTGGTAACAATAAGTTTGTTTTCTATGTCTATGAGTCTATTTCTGTTTTCTAAATAAGTTCATTTGTATCATATTTTAGGTTCCACATATAAGTGATATCATATGGTATTTGTCTTTCTGACTTACTTCACTTAGTATGATAATTTGTAGATCCATCCATGTTGACGCAAATAGCATTATTTCATTTTTTTATGACCGAGTAGTGTTCCATTGTATATATGTACCACATCTTTATCCATTCATCTGTTGATAGACATTTAGGTTGCTTCCATGTCTTGGCTATTGTAAATAGTGCTGCTATGATCATTGGGGTGCATGTATCTTTTCAAATGAGAGTTTTCTCTGGATATATGCCCAGGAGTGGGGTTGCTGGATCATATGGTAACCTTAATTTTAGTTTTTTAAGAAAGCTCTATACTGTCTTCCACAGTGGCTGCACCAATTTACATTCCCACCAACAGTGTAGGATGGTTTATGGAGTACTCTTTACAAGACTGATTGGAGTTAGAATGTGGTGTAAAAAATTTTCCATGCTGAAATTAGGAGAAAATGGTTTAAATAATCCAGACTCTGATTTTTAGAATCTCTTCAAAAGGCTTAGAAAGTGTTGACCTAAAACAAGTAGACTGCCAGATATTTCTCCAGCAAAGATCGGTACATTCAGGATCAGCAGAGAATTGCAATTCAGGGTCTACAACTATGGAAAGCCACGTGCAAGGGAAGGAGAACACGTTTATAGAAGGAACAAGGAAGTTGGGAAGGCTACAGTAAACAAAATGTCCATGAATTTTCATTGGCTGAGTCCTTGTCAGGAAAGAAGAGGAGTCTGTCTTCTTCCTGTTGGGCTCTGCTATCGTCCTGGGGCATGAGAGCTCCCAGTTCTGGTCTCAGGACTATTTGATTGAGGTTTCTGTTTATTAATTTTCTACAAAAGGCTCAAAGGGTATACTATGATGTTTGTTAGTTGTATGATCTTTATAGTTATACTAGCTGCAGGATAAGGGAAATATTGCTAAAGAAATCTGCAGGAATTGATGATCCGAACTGGATAAAATTGTGGCTTTCTATTGTATGCGTCATCTAAAGACTTATTTGGTTTTGAACCTAAAACTTTTAAAGTCATAGAACAGATGATAATTTGGGAGAAAGTTACCACAAGATTATGGCCTGAGTGGTAATGTCCACATGAGGTCAATCCCACTTGCCTTCATTCAGTGATGTCCTTGAATCTTAGAAAGTCTCTTCATGCATGGGCAGTACCCTCTGGAAGAATACAGGCACACCTTTTGTGGACTAGCCTCATTTTCACCTCCGTTTTATGTCTTCACTGTTGTCTCTTTGTTTCTTTTTTTCTCACCGTATTTTGTGTATCTTAAGAGCTGTCTATATCCATCATGAGTAAGGCAGGATATAAACAACTAGTTAGTGATCAGGCATGGTACTATTTTCTATGCCCATTTCTGAAATGAAGAGCTGAAATGATTTGTGTTTTTAATTAAACATATTCAGAAACAGGCACAAAACCTGATAGAACTCACATCAAAGGGAATTCAAAGTGTTAAAGATTACACTTGAAAACATATCTAGGCTTCTTTGAAATGTGACAAATTGTAAGTGCAATGGTGGTTTGTAACATAATGCCAAGCTGTGAGTTTAGGCACCTCATATGGTGTTCATATTTATGATGGGGAAATCTGTTATTTTCACAATTGCCAACCCACCCTCCCCCAACACTCGCCCTAATACTCCTTGGCTGATTAAAATGTATGATTATTATTTCATTTGAATTTTTGCCTTCAATTATATATATAGGAAAGTAAGAATTCTTTTTCTAGGATTGATTGGGATTTATGAAACAAATGTGAAATAAACATTGTTTTTCATTACTGATTGTTAGATAAGAAATGAATCTAGCCATGCCTTATTTTAAAAAGAGTTAGTCTTGGGAGCAATTCTTCATTTAGAGTAAATTCTCAGTCTGCATTGTGAAGTGAGTAGTACTGAAAACTTAACAGGTGGCTTAGCAATTGATGCATAAAGGAAAAGAATTATTACCACACCTTAACTACTTGCAGATGTCCTGGGTATGGAAATACATGCTGCTTTTGTTTCGTAGTGTTGTCTTGGCTTTTCATGTTTAGTGATTTTTTATCCTTGACAGGACTGTCTGTAAATAAATCCAAACGATTTTTTATTTATGACATGGAGAATTTCAACTAGAGAGAGGGAAATCTGTCAGTGAAGGAAGAAAATGTGAATGGATACAAATGGAATAAATTGTTTTTTATTCTTATTTAGTGAATCTAAGGGAAAGTGATTGAATGGTGAGCACAGGGGAAGTGAAATCAGAATTCCAGAATTCTGTTTCATGGTAGAATTGCTCTAGAAACTGCATTTAAATCTATTTTCAATGTAAGCATCAATTTTTGGGTATCACAATCCTTCTGTCAAGTGAGATTTATTACTGCACTTTGAAACGTTATAAAGCTTTATTTCACAGTAGCTGGTGAAGCTGTTGGGGACTCCTCTTCGCCACTCTTTTGACTCTAGCCCCACAGTGTTAGAAACTGTATGACAGCACAAAATACCCTCCCTCATATCACAGTGGAATATGAATCCTTTTTGTGGAGTTTGCTATAAACCTTTAAAATACAAACAAAAAGCCCTAATGAAATAATGAATCTAGGTAATCATTTTCAATGGTTATTAACATCACAGAGAGGCAATAGAAAATTATGTGACTCCTATTGGAAGTTTACAATATCACCCGTAATGTATTTTTGGTCAAAAAAAATCCAAAGTTTTATCAGATTAAGCTTTAAGTCTAACTACCAGTTTCTAGTGAGTAGACGGGATAGAGAAATATATAAAAAGATGCCACAGGAATTTATTCATCAAAATCAGAACGTGAGAAACTCTATAGGACAAACAATCTGGTTTCTTTGACAAATGAATTGCCAAGAAAAAAAGGAGGGGGAAGCTATAGATGAAAAGAGACTTAACATTAATGTCAGACAAAATCAATGTATGAACCTCCTTGTTTGGAATCTGATTTGGATATAATTGGGGAAATCTGTATGCTGATTAACTGGTTATTTAATAATATTAAAGAAATATCCATGATTTTAATGTGCATTGTGATTGAATGTTATAAGTCCTTACCTTTTAAGATGTCTAGAATTTGCTTCAAAATAATTTGGGCGGGGGGAGATGGGTGGTTTAAATGAAATAAGAGTGGCCATGAGTTGATAATTAATGCAACTTGGTATTGGAGATACATGGTATTTTTCTACCTTTATGTTGGAATTTTCCAAAAGTAAACAACCAAAATTTAAAAATCATTACAGCACAAACATACACACAAATACACACACCTTCGTAAGAGCTCAGATTTTATTCTGACAATTTCAAGCCTTGACCTGGAGTGCTCTTTTCCCCAAAGTTTTTCTTCATGTCTTCCCCAAAGCCTACTGGATGATCTGGTCTTCATTTGTATCCATGTAGTTCTCTGTGCTTAGTCCTCCTGTTTTTACCATCAAGTTGTAATTGCTTAGTCACCTGTGGAGTGGAATAATATTTCTGAATAAGCTTTTTGTTTCGCATCTTTACTCTTATCCCTTGTCCTTTACCTCATTCAGCCAGCTGAGCAGTTTTTGTTCATTGCCTCAGGGCAGGCGTGGTAGAGTAGACGCATAGACACAAAAAAGAAGTTGATGTTTGACCTTTGAGTTTTAGAGCCTGGGCATCACGGAAGTAGAAAGGACCCGTGTAGAGATAATAGATTTGATAAAGATGTGATGACTTAGAGAAGAATTAACCCATAGCTAGGATTCCCTGAGTTGGAGTATGGGAGAGAGGGATGAGATGGAGGGAAGAGGGCCTAGTGGGAGCAGAGATTGATGGGATCCAGGATGATACACCAGGTCCGGAGGGTTCACACAGATAGGCCTGCAACAGTCTCCAGAGAGAGCTTGCTCACATCTGACCATCCTCTATGGTGAGCGCTATTTGGCACCAGCACCAGGGAACTGTATGAGAAAGTCCAGTCTCATTCCAGTGTGGATTTTATGTCACCTTAGCTGTCCTGCTCATTAGTGTGGGGTCCCCTGGTATGGGGGAGGGGTGGAGCTAGAGGGAATATAACCTAGTGAGAGGCAGAGACAGGTGAGATCTGGGATGATGGGATATGCCTGAGCTCTAAACAAATTCAGAAGTAAAACCAAGAAGTGGCAACCAAGAACCACAACGTCACCCTTATTATTGATAAATCCTAGGTTGAAGATGTAGAGTATGTGTTATAGAACCCCAGATGAGCTAGATGCACCTTCTCTCCTCGCTGGCAGTGCTGGAGGAAGGGCAGGACCTCTCTCCGGGAGGTGATGGGGTGTCCCGTGAAGTTATTGGCCACTCCCACTGCTCATCCTGGTAAGGAAGTTTGCTCTAGAGAGGAAAAAGGGAGATGATATGAACATGCCCAGTTTGTTCTTCCCACTTTTATCAGATATAGAAATGATTATACTTACCTCTCTCACACAAGTGGGCTGGAGAGCCAGCAGTATTACATTAGTTGTGCTGCTCTTGACATTAAAGGAAAATCAGGGGTGAGGAAGAGGCTGTCCTCCCTAAGAGTCAGGAATCAGCACACCACTTATTGATTATCTGACAGAGTGACAGAGTGATATCCATCTGCACTTTGCTCAATACCTAATCAACTGTTCGAAGAGAGCCAACCACCATCTCAAAATCCCCATACCTTTGGAAATGCCACAGTGGAGACTGTGAACATTAACCCCCAGAGGGGCAATGATGGCTGTAGCTGAAAAGCTGAACTCTCATTTACCCATGCAAGTGGTGAAATTCATTTCTGTGTGTGTGTGTTCACCAAAAGTGTATAATATTTTTGAAGACAAGGATTAGGCTTTATTCAAAGTTGTATTAGTGTCTGTCATAAAGTAGGGACCCAATAAATATTGACTGAATGCAATTATAGTAACATTTTATTAATGGTATTTTTAACAAACAAATATCTTGGCCGCTGAGATCAAATCCACTTGTCTTATGGATTAACCCCACAATCATAACCCCACACATACTCACTTCTACTAATTTTGTAAGTAAATCTTCAAAACATTTACTGCCTTGCTGTATTAAGAATGACTTCTCTTCAGTAGTTGAAATAGTTAATGGAGGCTATAAGTTTATCAGTACTTCTTCCCTTTCACGTCCAAGAGTTATGGAAATTGAGTTGAGTGTTCTAACCATGTTTCTCATTCAACACAGTATCATCCAATAAATCAGTCCTTAACTATTCATGTCACTCCTTGAATTGATATACAATTTTATCAACTTAGAAAAATATTTTGCTCGACTGTCTAATTTTCTAGGAGGTCTCTGCTTTCTAAAATTTAGTTTCCTTTTCAAGTTGTGCGAGATCTCATGTATTACTTCATCTTGTAGTGACATTTGTCAGTTATTGACGACTCGGCACCAATACCTCTTCTTACCTACACCCTGATTGTATTTAGGGAAATTAATTCTCTCCATTGTGTCTTGGTCTGGTGGTAAACCCCGGTATTTGCTCTGCCATTATGGACTGTAAAGTGATTTCTAGAGGCTCCTTCTATCGGATCCTTTATCTTATCATTCAAGAACCACCTAGATGTAGGCACATGATAATATCAGAGTCTCATGCAGCTTTAAGTCTTGAGTGGAATTATGCCAGGTTGGAAAAAATTGTTGTTGGAGCTCCTGAATGCCAATGGTACAATCTGGGCATGATTGACAGCAGTTTCAACTACAAAGACCTTCTGGAGTCACTTGATTTAGTCTTGTTCAAGACTGATTTTTCATCTCTTTCTTCCAATTTGTGGTTCCCCCATATCCTTTCAATTAATCCTTCCCTTTGTGTTTATGTTTCCCAAGACAGTTTCTGTTGCTTGCTACCATAGAACATTAACTAATTCACTCAGCCTGGGTGGAACCATCATGAAGTAGCAGAAACTCTGAGCTAAGAGTCATGGGGCATGAGCTGTAGTTGCGGCTTTGCAACTCACTTGCTTTGTAATCCAGGAAGAAAAATCCCTTAACCTCTTAGGACTTTAATTTCCTCCTCTGTGAAGACAATAGACCAGATAACATTAAAGATTCCATTTTTTTAACTGTGATTCCGTGAATCACGTTGTTATTGGTTAGGGACCACAATCAGGAAATAACAACATTCTAATTAAAGTAAGAACTTTTATAGAAGTTTCACTTGATGTTTCAACACACCATGTGCTATAAATATTCCAGATACTGAACATTTACTTGGCTGAACATTTACTCTGTAGCTCATCTCTTGGGTGGGGTGACCAGATATTAGAAAATTTTCTACAACAGAGAGAGTAAAGGGGCATGTAACTGCTGGTTCTTGGAAAATACTACCTCAGCTCATTGGGGTGTTTATGACAGAGCTAGCCTCAAAGATGATTGATGGGATTGGCTTTAGATCCAGAGAGTAGGAAACGCTGACACATTACATTAAAATTGAAATAAAACCCATTGAGCAGTTATTTGCTATGCGTGAGGAAGCCAACCTTGCAGAGGGCTTGAGTGTTGTAAACTTGAGTTATGTATACACGATCTCTGGTTTGGGAGTGGTTGTCACTGAAAGTTTCCTAATATTTATAGGCTTTTCCTTGTTTCTGGTTTTATCAAATTTGGACTATTCCAGTGTGGATTAGCACTTTCAGTGACCCGTGGCTGGCACAAACACCAACTTCCAATTGCTTCAGAGTTCAGATTCAGACTTTGTGGTAATTATACTTGATGTGTATTTCACAGTTCGATAATTCAGTAAATAATACAGTAATAACACAGCATCTAAAGGAAGTTTGACAGTTATCCAGATACTTTTAATGATTTCTACAATCATTTGGATACTATTAAATACCTGAAAAATCTACTTTGAGATCACAATGAATGACCTGTGTGTAGTTTGCTTGATTACCAAGATCAAAGCATACCCAGTTCATTTGGCCTTGTATGGCTACTTAGTCTCTTAAAACTGATGGGCCACTTGGCTCCAAGTCTTGTCTAAGACATTTACTTCAACCAAGCTGATGATTTTTCACTTCTCAGATACCTGCAGTGGCTTTCCATCGCCTTCAGATTAAAAATCAAAAGTTGTAGGATAACCTATAAGGCACCCCCCTACCCCGCCATGATCTGGTCCTGTTGCCTCTCTTGCTTCACCTCCTTCTGTCTTCCCCTGCTTACTCCACTCTAGTTACACTGGTCATCTTTTTGTTCTTTGAACATGCTGAACTCTTGACTGTCTCAGGGACCTTGCCTTGCCTGAGGAAAGAGGCCTCTAGCACCCTCAAAGCTGTGTGCAGAAGTTCTTCACTACTACTAGAGTCCACCACCAAGCTACCACCAGCAGACACCATGTCCTGTTGCTGTGAGAACCAGAGAGACTGGTCTGGTGGTGGGTGGTAGGCCAGATGGCTGCCAGAGTTTTGGTTGCTGGAGTCTTTGATGTGCCAAAGTTGACTATTATTCACCAAAGCCAGCTCCACACCAGTTTGCTGTGCTGAAGCTGGGATACTACTTGTACTGGTACCATCCCCATAGGGCAGAATGCAGCATCATCCTCCACAAATAGTAGTAACTAATATTTGCTGAGCACATACTATGTGCTAAGAACTTTACTCAATTTACTATGAGAGCTTAGTACTCATAACAGCTCTGTGAGGTGGGCACTATCATTATTCACATTTTATAGTGGCCATAACAGGGTCTTTGAAAGGGTTAACTGCTTTATACAGATAACAAATATAGAGGCTGGATTTTAACCAAGGCATTATGATTCCAAAAGTCATGAACTTAATGGCTCCAGAATCAACCAATGATGTTGGGTTCAAGTGGAAAAGAGCCCTTTTTCCCACCTTAAGCACAATGTATTCATGTCGTTTTCCTTTTTTAAAATATAACTATAATTTCTTCAGTTTTTGCTCACTGAATCAGGGGACACATCTATCAGGCTCTGGGCCAAAATCAGGATCAGAACTAACTAGGTAATGATTAGATTTGATGTCACATGTAGCAAAATGTAGGAAAGCTTGCCTGTCTGTATGATCTAAATTCAAATAATGATGATTCATTAAGAGATGATTCACAATTAGAACAGGAACAAGTGTGAAATCAGCTACCTAGGCCCCCCCTCTCAGCACCCACCTTTGAAGCGGAAAGCACCTCTACTTTTGTCATTTTATTTGTTTTTCATTTTGGACTCCCTGGTGCGATTTCTTTTGAAGAAAGTGTTCTGGTGCTCTTAAAAAAAAAAAAATCCCAAATCCAGAGAGCCATTATTGATATTCCTTCCTCTTCCCTTTTTGGGTTGAGTGTGTTGGGGCCCAGGGAGGACATAATTCAGGCTTCGGCCTCATGGGGATTCTGTAAACAGTATAGTATATTTTGACAAGGACCAACACAGAGGCCCTGTTCCCTCTGCCTTCTGGACAGAGGTTGACTTCCTGGCAAGAATGCCTTTGAAATGTTGTTTTCACGTTCTTCTTTTGAAGTACCAGGATAAACAAAACCCTCCTTTAAATGCTTTCTATTGTCTTTCATTGTTTCTGTTTTCTCTGTGGTTAAAAATAAAAATTAAAAACAAATCCCAGCTCTTTCTGATATTGGTAGTTTAAAAAGGTCAAGTATCTCCACACAGAGCAGTGGTGTGATTTATTGGGGCCACATGAAATTCTGATTCGCCAAAGGGATTGTGGTTCATTCTGAAGCCCTGCCAGGCCTTGTAGATTTAGGGTGGTCCGGGGGTGAGGAATTCTGCTGTGACAGCTGCTTTGCTTTCAAAACTGTGAGAGCAACATCACCTTAGGATTCCCATAAGCCTTTGCTCCCGTCCCCATTTTAGCAGTGAAAATTATATTTAAAGAGGAAGAAATTATGTGCAGATACAAAAGTGAAATGATTTTATCACCTGGCTAAGCACTTTTCCAACTGAGCGTTTTATGAGTCCAGGATAAAATGTAGTGACACGAGTGTGTAAATACTTATTTACATTTTTAAATAATGAGCTCGACAGGTGCCTTGTGAATGTTGCCTAAAATGTTAACTTTAGGAAAAAGAACTCTTGGCATATTTCATATTTCAGAACTTAAACCACTGGGAAGAATCTGCTTACCTTTCATTTGTTAGAGTAGTAACAAAAATTATTTCATAATAATATATTCTGTTCCCACGGTTGGGTTGTCTTGCACAGGATGTAGTTACTGAAATGATCTTTTTATGTTTCCAAGTTGATATCCAGTAATTATCAGGCCAACAGTTTCTCTATTTTTTTTTACACTATTTTTCTATTCTGCAGCCTATTTTTCCTTCAAAGAGGTAGAAAATGAATTTCTCAGTGCCTGGCCCTGTAACGACTCATAGTAAACTCTAGAAATGTTTGCTGAATAAAAAAATGAATGTAGGCATTTCACAGTACTCTGAAAATGAGCAGGTTGGAGCATTTATTTGAAGTCCACTACTTCAGTACTTTTGAAATAGAATTCCATTTTCTGAGTTTGGTGACATTTCATAACTCTGGGTAAGTATAGCAATTCTCACACTTTATTCCCACTGATTCTGTTAAATTTATGGAAGAAACAACAGGTTATTTTGACATGAACCATAAACCTCTTGAGGTTTAAACTTAGACATAAAACTGAAATAGGTCAGTGCAGATGTGCAATGTCTAACTTGCTCTATCAGTTTTTACATTTGTCCGATTTGAGGTGTGTTTATTTTTGATTTAGTTTAACCCTTTAGGGCCCTAAGGTGCCCCCGTAGGAGGTAGAATCCTTCCCCCTACTTTCTGTAAAAATGACCACTTTGAACTAGGAGCCAAGCTGGAGAATTTATTCCTCCCTCCAGATGTCTGTTACTGGAACACAGCTCTTAAAGGGATTATGTCTCTAGAGGGAACCAGACTACTGATAATATTTCTGACTTCAGAATGCATCAATGATAAAAATAGGGTTCAACTTATGGAGTTGAGATTTGTTGAGCAGGCATACAACACTTTCACAGAGAGCGATCTATTCTCCCAAACCAACATTAAATATAGGTCATGATATATTGACTTGACATACCGTAAACAGATAATTTATCAGAGTTAGAACATTAACCTCAGAAAGGATCTCAAAAATCTAGTTGATGCAGGAATCCTTGGAATCTGTATCCAACTTCTCCCTAAATTACGGCACTCTGTAACTTTATCCCCTTATGAAATGCCAAATCTAAATTTAGGATAGCTCTAAAAGTTGAATAGTTCTTTCTTACAAGGAGCTGAAAGTCCTTTATATTTGGCTAGATACTACTTTGCATAGACACTTTCTGTAGGAATCAAAGGGATGGAGCTAGGACTGGTGAGTAGAATTTACAGAGAGACCGATTTTTTTTTTTACTATCAAGAAGAATTTTCTGCTGGTCCAAACGGTCTTGGCGTGGAGCGGGCTGCTTCATGGCCATGGGGATAATGAATTACCCATTGCTGGAAAGGTTTGAGTTAGGTTGTATAATCAATGGGCAGGAATATTTTAGGGAGATTCAAGCATCTGATAGGTGTTTGGGATAGACAATATTTAAATCATCTAATCCTGAGATAGTATGATTCATTTTACGATACACATCTTTAGGTGTCTCTTCTGGACTTCATACAATGTATATCAAACTGCCTACTTGACATCTTCACTTGGATGTCTCCAATCCAACACATCTAACAGCAAACCCTTGATTTCTTCTTCCAATCCTGCTCATCCAATGATCTTCTTTATACCAGTCAATGGCCCCTCTACAGAGCTGTCAGAATAATTATTTGAAAACTCTTCTACATCTTCTCATCTTACCTCGTGTTTACTTTGCCTGGAATGTTACTCTCTTACTCCATATATTGGCATGACTCACTCCTCATTTCCTTGGCCTCTGCTCAAATATAACCTCTACAGAGAGGCTCACCTTGACCATGGTATCTGACGTAACGCTCCCCGCCATCCCTGCTTGCTATCCTCTATCTCCCTTACCTAACTTATTTTTCCATGAGAAGCTGGTATCACCACATATTTATTTACGCATTTAATTGATTATTGTCTGTCTCTCCAACTAGAATTTAAGCTTCTTTAGGAAAGAGAATTTGTCATATTGACTACTATTTCCTCAATGTTTGGAACCATTTCTAGCCTATAGTAGGTTTTCAATAAACATATAATGAAATGATGTAAATGAATGATAATAGAGATGTAATTCAAGTAGGAAAATAAAGAGTGAAAACGTAGCATAAACCATGCATATACAGGGCAAAGAGAGAGGGGTGGTGCTTATGAATTTTTCATAGTAAAGGAAAATAAATTAAGGGTTTTGATGCCTGTTTGCAAAATTATTCTCCCAAAGCAGCAGTCTTCCTATGAACCTTGCATAGTCATTACTGCACATGTTCACTCTTGGCCTTTAAAAGGAATAGAGACATTGCAAACCTCACCAGCACTGACTGTGCTGTTTCCATAGAGAATATGGCTCCCCAGACACACCAGATATCAGAGCTGGTAGACACTGACTAGTAGATGTCCAGGAGTGAGGGACAATCATTGATTTTACCTCTAAGTCAGTCATATAAATGGAAGACAGATCTATCTTTCATATCTAGAGGGCAAATAAAGTTTTCTTATTTCTTCTTCCCACAAATAAGATCTTCCTCGTTTCAAGTGCTCTGGGACTAGGCTTTCTAACATGTACGAACTATTAAGTTTCAGGGTCTGTATTTAAGCACAGCAGACTTCTTGTCTCAATTAAACTTGGATGGGATGACAGAATCACTTTCAATTTTGTCATTAAAATTGGTGATTTCATCCCTATTCCTTGCTTTAATAAAATAGCTCTTGTCCTGAATAATAATAACTGGTGATTTGCACATTTTTCTAAAATTAATCACTATATTTTACATTCATGTTTCAGTTGCTTTAATAACAGAAAAATGGATATTCTCAGAGTGAATGCATTTTAGATCTTTCCGACGTAACAAAACTTCTAAATGCTAGTGGGGAAAGCAATCAATTTTTATTTTTCTTGAAACCTAAATACATCATTTTACAACCACCACAAAATTAAAACTTGTTGAGAACAAATTTTGTGGGAATTATTTATTTTAGTTTTTAGAGACTCTCATTTTAATGAGAAATGCTTTAGAGAAAATAAAGAATAATGTCTCTCTATATTCCTCAAGGAATAAAGGTTTTTTTTTGGTTTTTTAAGTCACATTTAAAGTTATGCATTGAATGGAAGGAAGGGTGCTGCAAATCCATGGTCCGTTCTGGAACACAGTTTAGCAATGCATAAAAATCAGACTGACGCAGATATAACATAAGAATGAAAAGATACGGGCATGTGAATGTTTCTTATAAATCTGTTTTTAATGTACAAAAATTGGAAACATCCTAGACATCCACCAATAGTGGTCTGATGAAGTAAATATTGCACATAAATGCAGTACTATTCTTCAGTTATTAAACTTGACATAGCTCAATATTTATTGCCCCAGAGATGTTTGTGACATACTGTTGAGTGAAAAAAAAAAAAGGTGAAAAGTGCTCTAAGCAGGATCTCATTTATGTAAACTTATCTTTTCCTCTTTAGAAAGATATTCACTGAAATGTTATTTGTGGTTATTTATAGATAATGGGATTTTGTTAATTTTTTTCTGGGCATTTTTTGGTTTTTAAGTTTCTATTGTGTGTGTATATAATTTTAATAAAAACAACATAAATTCGTAGATGAATACCTTATAATGTAGTACAATCTAATAGAATGTATACTATTTAGCCCTATCTAACTGTAGTCAATTTGGCATCAGTTTGTTTAATATAAGAAGAAAATGTTAAATACTAATATATAATTTCTTCATGGAAATAAAATTTTAAAAAGCATTTAAAAAGATGATCTAAACAATATGACGTAGTATGTCATTTAAACCCAATCTGGAAGAAGATACATTTAAAAACAATAATATTCCTAGAATTCTAAAAATCTTTTCACTTCCAATACCTCCTCATGAAAATAATCCTTCATATGAATGTTTTAGAGCTGGCTCATTTGATACCTAGCAATGAACTGGGGACACCCTGGAAGCATGTCCTGGTATTGGAACAGAAGAAAACCCCCAGCGCTCAAACCTTTTCTCGTGGTGAGCAGTGCTCAGCTGATTGATAAACTTGCTCCTCTGATTGCCACTGGTTGCTACACATGCTCATTATATACATATTTGGAAGCTCTTAAAATGTACAGTTTCAAATGCAAAGAAATGAATAATCATGTTATTACCTGATTGCTATAGGTAAAGATTGAAACTGTTGTTACTACACTTTTAACACAAACTTCCAGGAATGACCTCACGAACTAAGTTTGAGAAACGTAAGTTGAGAAAAGCTATCCAACTACTATAAGGAAGACCATGAAAGATATGCACATTCTACAAGGAGGATTCCATGGGACATTCAGAACTATAGTCTTAGAGCACTTAGAAAGAAAAAAAAGGTGAAACCATAAAAATCCTACAAGAAAGCATAGGCAGTAAGCGATTTGGTGATGATTTTTAAAAAACATAGGCAGTCAGCGATTTGGTGATGATTTTTAAAATCTGACACCCAAAGCAACAAAAGAGAGAATAAAGAAGTGGGACCACATCAAACTAAAAAGCTTCTGCACAGCAAAGCAAACAATCAATACAATGAAAGGCAACCTACTGAATGGAAGAAAATATTTGCAAATCATACATCTGATAAGGGGCTAATATCCAAAATACTCAAAGAACTCATATTACTCAATAGCAAAAATATAAACAATCCAATTAAAAAATGGGCAGAAGGTCTGAATAGACATTTTTCCAAAGAAGACATACAGATGGCCAACAGATACATGAAAAGATGCTCAATATAATTAATTATCAGGGAAATGCAAATCAAAACCACAATAAGATTTCACCTCACATATGTTGGAATGGCTATTATCAAAAAGACAAGAAATAACAAGTGTTGGCAAGCATGCAGAGAAAAGGGAACTCATGTGCATTGTTAGTGGGAATATAAATTGTATAGCCACTATGGAAAACCATATGGAGGTTCCTCAAAAAACTAAAAATAGAGCTATCGTATGATTCACGAATTTTACTTCTAGGTATTTATCATAAGAAAATGAAAACACTAACTCAGAAAGATACCTGCACCGCCATATTCACTGAAGCATTATATACAATGGCCAAGATATGGAAGCAACCTAAATGCCTATTAATAGATGAATGGATAAAGAAGATGTGGTATATATATATGTATACACATTATGTGTGTGTGTGTGTGTATATATATATATAAACAGTGGAATATTATTCAGTCATAAAAAATGAACAAAATCTTGCCATTTGCAACAACATGGATGGACCTTGAGAGCATTATGCTAAGGGAAAAAGTCAGAGAAATACAAATACCATATGCACTCTCTTATATGTGGATTCTTAAAACAAACAAAGAAAACAAACAAACAAACAAAACCCCAAGCTCATAGACACAGAGAAGAGATTGGTGGTTGCCAGAGATGGGGGATAATGGGTAGGAGAAATAGATAAAGGAGATTTAAAAAAAAAAGAAGATTGTTATAAAACAAAGCTACTTATTTGCTTATTTACTTCCCATGCAGAGCAATGTATGTTTCTATATTTTATAGTTCATTATTTTCCCAGTATTTGATTTTAAGTAAAAATCTTACAAGGTAATACATTTTTGTGATTTAAAAAAAATCATAGAAAACGCTTTCACTGCTGCTTGATTGATTCATTTATTCATTTACTCATGTATTTTGCTGGCAAGGCTCCAGCAGGGGCAGTGTGGCTCTGGAACCCACAGTTGCAGCAGCACTTCCCTAGAGCACAGCTGAGATGTGTTCCTCCAGCAACAGCTGCAATAGCAGTTTTGATTCGTCAGCTTCCTAACTGTGGCTGAGATAGAAGCTGTTCTTTTTTCCCTCTAGGTCCTTCCTACTGGGAACCATTCCTGGACGCCCAGTCTATGGCTGCTCCCCTAGTTCTTTTAATAATGGGGTAAACACCTAAATCCCTGCATTAGATACCTTTCTGGAAGAAACACCTGTATCTCACTCAATTTACGTGGGTTTTGTTTTTTGGGGGGGAGGTAATTACATAGGAAATCTTTTCTCAAATTTTTTCCCACATATCTTGATAGTGGACATTGCCATTTTCTGCACAGGTACCCTCAGACTCCTTTTACCTCTTCCGTGTACGTTCTCCCAGTTTTAATGTGCTTTTGCTTTCAACTTCCTCAGCTGCTACTCTTCCTCAAAGGACTGTCCTCAGACTACTGCAGCAACTTTGCCCACAGACACAGAGAACTGGAAGGGCCTGGGAATTTATGATTCCCTAAAGTAATGCTTAGTTAATGAATGATCACATTGGGAGATGAGAGTCCAGCCCCTAGCCTTAAGGTAGCACAGCTCTGAGGCTGTAACTTATACTCCAGAAACATCATGTAGAATCAGAGTGAAACTGCTCTCCCAGGAATTTGCTGAAATTAAAACCTTCTTGATTTACTTTCTTCTTTGTTGTGTTTCTCTCTCTTCCTTACCATTTTCTTCTGGGAGCACTTCCTTGCACACAAACCCTCACCTCAGGGTCTGCTTCTGGGGACTCCAACTAAGATAATAGGTCAAATATTGCTTTCCAAAGACTCAATGATTTTGAAAAATTGAATTCAACAACATATCGTTATCTTCTGCAATAGACTAAAAGCTCTTTGAAGATAAGCAGGAGTCATAGCTTATTCTGATGCTTTATCTTATTCTTTATTGAACCTGGAAGTAAGGTTTATACCAAGTCAGCTAAATTAGTGAATAAATGGAAGATATAGGGTCAGTCGTCATTTTATTTGGGATTTCATCTAGACATATTAAGTGAAAATTCTGCATCTCTCATTATAATTCCTGTGGATAAACTAGTCTGATATTCCCAGATAAAAAATGCTTTACTTCTGTAAACCACTATTAAGGGCTAGATGACGAAGATGCATTCCTCCTTGAACTTTTTTGAAAAAGTTCAAAGAATTAGGTGAATAGGGCAGTTATCAATTCTTCGCTCAGGTATGATAAATTGCCTTTTTTTTTTATATATTGTGTTAGCAAGGGGAGTGTTCTTTTTGTTGCTTTTTAAGTTAGCTTCATTTGTATAGTTCTTGAAATTCGAGGACGTGTGCTGTAGAAGTCAAGCTTGTAAGCTTGTAATCAATGTAATATGATGATATGTCATCTAACTGAGACCTATTTAGCCTTTCTTTTCTATATAATGGAGGTGTAGTAAGTAACATGGAATATTAGGTTAACTGGTTATATTTTACTATTCAAGCCCAGCATGAAATCAATTTCCCATTGATTTGATTTAGTTCTGTGCATCAGGAAGTAGATAACTAAAGAAAGGAATTACAGTATTAATTCAATGCAGTTTCCTTAGTCATTCATCCTTAGAAACCAATAAATATTTATTCAGTACTCTGTTGAAAAATGAAATCCTCTCATCAGATAAAAAATTTCATTTCCATAAGTAATTTTCATACCTCCAGTATATATTTTCTCAAGAAGTAACTGGTCAGGGCTATGGAGTAAAATTTGTCTAATGATTTTACTGTAAATGGAAATATATTTTAGATTTTCATTCTTGTTTGCTTCATTTTTTCCCCTTCACACTTATTTTTCACAAGTTGTTGTCAAAAAAATAAGACCTAACATTGAAAGAGCTCTTTTCTTTCTTCTCTAAGCTTCAATGAATTAATATGTAGATTAAAGGTTTTGAAATTCATCTCCACCTGCAGGAGGGGATTGGCAGCACATCTTTTCTAAAGTTGGATCCCTGAGATTTGAGTTCTGCCAGGTGACATGGAGAGAGTGATCAAAGTTCTCCAAAAGACTGGTGTACACGAAACATTTTCTTTTTTCATGTACTCTTGGATTGCATGTCTTTCTGGAGGTGCCCTAGTTTTGGAAACACCACAATTACACTAATTATATGAACTGCTTTAACAAACACAAAGTGCTTAGAATAGCTCCTAGTAAATACCAGTTATGTTATAAGCCAATAATTCTTTCTCTGAAATGCTTGGTATCAGATGTATTTTGGAATTCAATTTTTTAAAGATGTTTAAAATAGAAATAAGAGAGATATACAGTATCTTGCACAATTTCTCCAGCACTTCCAAATTAAATACATTCGTATTTCTGTAGTGAAACACATGAATATTCATATAAAGTATATCATAAATAGTCTCATGTTAATTCAGGTCAGATTGTGTCATGGAAAAATTATTTTTAAACTTTTGGTTTTTAGAGATCTTTTGATTTTGTAATTATGGATAAGAGATTATGAACCTATATCATCATCATTCGCTTAAAAAAGCAGACTTTTTTTAGAGCAGTTTTAGAGTCACAGCAAAATTGGGTGCAAGGTACAAAGATTTACCATATATCTTCTGTCCCCACACATGAACAGCTTCCGTATTATAAACACCCCTCACCAGAGTGATACATTTATTATAATTTATTAACCTGTATTGACAAATCATATCACCCAAAGCCCATAGTCTACTTTATGGTTCATTCTTGGTGTACATTCCATGGATTTGGACAAATATATACAGATTTTCCTTGACTTACAGGGTTTGTGTCCAGATAAGCCCATTGTAAGTTGCAAATATTGTAAGTCAAAAATGCTTTTAATACACCTACCGAACACATACGCTAGCCTACCTTAAACATGCTCAGAACACTGACATTAGCCTACTGTTGGGCAAAATCATCTAACACGAAGCCTATTTTACAATAAAGTGTTGAATAGCTCATGTAATTAACTGAATACTGTACTAAAAGTGAAAAACAGGATGGTTATATGTGTACAGAATCATCGTATCAAGTTGTTTACCCTCTTGATCACATGGCTGAATGGGAGCTGTGGCACACTGCTGCTGCCCAGCATCAGGAGAGAGTATCGCTAACCCAGGACAAGGTCAGAATTCAAAATCTGAAGTATGGTTTCTACTGAATGTGTATCGCTTTCACACCACCATAAAGTTGAAAAATCATTAGGTTGAAATGTGGTAAGTCAGGGACCATCTAGAATGACACGTATCCACCATCAGCCAGAGTATTTTCACTGCCCTGAAAATTCTCTGTGCTCCACCTGTTCATATTACCCCTCCTCCAGCTCCTGGAAACCAGTGACCTTTTTACTGTCTATAGTTTTGCCTTTCCAGAATGTCATATAGTTGGAATCATACAATATGTAGCCTTTTCAGGTTGGTTTCTTTCACTCAGTAGTATGCATTTAAGCTTCCTTTATGTCTTTTAATGGCTTGATAGCTCATTTACTTTATTGCTAAATAATATTCTGTTGTCTGGATGTACCACAGTTTGTTTACCCATTCATTTACTGAAGGAAATCTTTGTTGTTTCCAAGTTTTGGCAATTATAAATAAAGCTGCTTTAAACATCCATGTGCAGGTTTTTGAATGAACATAAGTTTGCAACTCCTTTGGGTAACTACCAAGGAGCATGATTGCTGGATCATATGGTAAGAGTACATTTAATTTTGTAAAAAAAAACCTGCCAAACTGCCTTCCAAAGTAACTATACCATTTTACATTCTCATTAGCAATAAATGAGAGTTCTTACTGCTCCACACCCTCACTAGCATTTGATGTCTTCATTTTCATTAAGTTCAAAGTATTTTAAAATTTCTCTTGAGACTTCTACTTGGACCTATATATTATTTAGAAGTATATTGTTTAATTTCCAAGTATTTGGGGATTTTCCAGCTATCTTTCTGTTATTGATTTCTAGTTTAATTCCATTGTGGTCTGAGAGCAGACATCATAAATTTTTTATTATTTTAAATTTGTTAAGGTGTGTTTAATGGCGTAGAATGTGGTTTATCTTGGTGAGTGTTCTATATGTGAACTTGAGAAGAATGGGTATTTTGCTGCGGTTTGGATGAAGTAGTCTATAGATGTCCATTATATCCAGTTGATTAATGTTGTTACGTTCAGCTATGTCCTTACTTACCTTCTGCCTGCTAGATCTGTCCATTTGTGATAATGGGGTGTTGGAGTCCCCAACAATAGTAGCAGATTAATCTATGTCTCCTTGCAATTCTAGTTTTTGCTTTATGGTATTTTATGCTCTGTCGTTAGGTACATGCATGTTAAAGATTGTTATGTCGTCTTGGAGAATTAACCTCCTTATCCTTGATAACTTTCTGAAGTCTGCTCTGTCTGAAATTAATATAGCTACTCTTGCTCTGTTTTGATTAGTGTTAGCATGGTGTATCTTTCTCCATCCATTTACTTTTAATCTGTATGTGTCTTTATATTTAAGGTGTGTTTCTTGTAGACAGCATATAGTTGGATCTTATATTCTTGATCCACTCTGATAACCTCTGTGTTTTAATTGGTGAATTTAGACAATTGACAGTCAAGGTAATCATTCATATAGTTGGATTAATATGTACTTATCTGTTACTGTTTTCTGTTTGTTGCCTTTATTCTTGCTTCCTATTTTTGTCTTCCACTTTTTCTGCCTTTTGTAATTTTAATGAGCATTTTGTATGATTCCATCTTCTCTCATTTCTTAGCATATCAGTTATACTTCTGTTTTTACTTTTTCTAGTGATTGCCCTACAATTTGCAATATGCAATGTCACTTTCAAATAACACAATATCATTTTACAGGTAGCGTAAATAACTTTTAATAACAAAATAATTCTAATTCCTTCCTCCAATCTCTTGTATCATTGCTGTCATTCATTTCATAAGTATGTGTGTGTATGTATATATGCAGGCTACATATATATATACACATAATCATACATAATCAAATACATTGTTTCTTTCATTATTTTGAACAAATTGTTGTTTGTTATATCAGTGAAAAATTAAAAAACCAAAAGTTTTTATTTTACCTTCATTTATTCCTTTCTTTATGTAGACCCAGTTTTCTGACTTGTATTGTTTTCCTTCTCTCTAAAGAGCTTCTTTTAACATTTCTTGCAAGGCAAGTCTACTGGTGATAAATTTCCCTCAGTTTTATTTGTTTGAGAAAGTTTTTATTGTTCCTTCACTTTTTTTTTTTTTTTTGCGGTACACCGGCCTGTCACTGCTGTGGCCTCTCCCGCTGCGGAGCACAGGCTCTGGACGCACAATTTTTCCTCGTTTTTTTTTTTTTGAAAAATTTTTTTTTGTTCCTTCTTTTTTTTTTTTTTTTTTTTGCGGTACACCGGCCTGTCACTGCTGTGGCCTCTCCCGCTGCGGAGCACAGGCTCTGGACGCACAGGCTCAGCAGCCATGGCTCACGGGCCCAGCCACTCCGCGGCATGCGGGATCCTCCCAGACTGGGGCACAAACCCACGTCCCCTGCATCGGCAGGCAGACTCTCAACCACTGTGCCACCAGGGAAGCCCGCTTCTTCACTTTTGAAAGGATAATTTTGCAGGTACAGAATTCTAGGTTGATGGGTTTTTTCTCTTAACACTTTAATATCTCATCCCACTCTTTTCTTGCTTGAATGGTTTTGAAGGAGAAGTCAGGTTTTATTCTTATCTTGGCTCCTCTATGGTAAGATGTTTTGTCTCTCTGGCTTCTTTCAGGATTTTTCCTTTATCATTGATTTTCTGTAATTTGAATATGATATGTCTCGGTGTAGTTTGTTTGTTTGTTTTGGCATTTATCCTGTCTTTTCTTCTCTGAGCTTCCTGGATCTGTGGTTTTGTGTCTGATGTTAATTTGGAGAAATCCTCAGTCACCATTGTTTCAAACATTTCTCCTGATGTTCCTCATTCTTCTCCTTGTGGTATCCCTATTACACATTTGTTACACCTTTTGAAGCTGTCCCATAGATGATCTTCTATATTCTGGAGAGGTTTTTTCGTCCCTTTTTTTTTTTTTTTTTTTTTTTTTTTGTTTTTTATTACACATTTGTTACACCTTTTGAAGCTGTCCCATAGATGATCTTCTATATTCTGGGGAGGTTTTTTCGTCCCTTTTTTTTTTTTTTTTTTTGCTTTTCAGTTTTGGAGGTTTCTATTGAGATACCCTCAAGGTCAGAGTTCCTTTCCTCAGCTGTTTCTAGTCTACTAATAAGGCCATCCAAGACATTTTTCATTTCTGTTAGATTTGTTTTTTCCTCTAGCATTTCTTTTTGGTTCTTGCTTGGAGTTTCCATCTCTCTGCTTACATTGCCCATCTGTTCCTACATGCTGTCTACTTTATTCATTAGAGCCCTTAGCATGTTAATCATAGTCGCTTTAAATTCCTGGTCTGATAACTCCAACATCGCTGCCATATCTGCGTCTGCTTGTGATGCTTGCTCTGTCTCTTCAAACTGTTTTTTCCCCCCTTTTTATATACCTCGTAAATTTTTCTTGACAACTGGACTTACTATACCAGGTAAAAGGAATTGCCGTAAATAGGTTTTTAGTAATGTGGTAATGAGTTGTCGGCGGGGCGAAAGTGTTCTACAGCCCTAGGATTAGATCGCATTCTTTTAGTGACGCTATGCCCCTGGACTGTGAACCTCACAGGTATTTCTTTGTTGTTCCCCATGCCCCCTTTAAGTGGGACAGGATGGCAAGAGTTGGATATTTCCCTTCTCCCATGTGGAAGGCTAGAGGGAGATGGAATTGTGTATTTCCCTTCCCCCAAGTCAGTTAGGCTCTGATAAAACTCCAACAGTTTGGGCTTAGGTTATATAGTTTCTCCTGAGGGCAGAACTCGTTAAGAATAGAATGCTCTGGCGTATTTAAAAGTGGTTCCTGGGCTTCCCTGGTGGCGCAGTGGTTGAGAGTCCACCTGCCGATGCAGGGGACACGGGTTGGTGCCCCGGTCCGGGAAGATCCCACATGCCGCGGAGCGGCTGGGCCCGTGAGCCATGGCTGCTGAGCCTGCGCGTCCGGAGCCTGTGCTCCGCAACGGGAGAGGCCCCAACAGTGAGAGGCCCGTGTACCACAAAAAAAAAAAAAAAAAAAAAAAAGTGGTTCCTTTTCCCCTCCCTCCACCAGAAGCTTGGGGAGATTTTTCTCTGATATTAAAACTCAGATAAGTGTGGGAGCCTCCTGATGACTAGGTGCCCCCAGAGTTTTTATCTCTCAGATCAAAACCACACTGAACCTTCAGCAATTCATCAATTGTACTTCATGTTTCCCTGCCCCAGCACAGAGATAGAGGATGAGCATAAGCAAACCAAAGCTGGAGCAATTCACTGGACTAAGGAGACTGTATTTAGGATGATTTCATCTTCAAGTAATGGTAAACTCTTATTCAAACTAGCTAAAATAATAGTAAATGTATTCTACAATGAGAAATTCAGAGTCACAGTGGGCTCCAGGCACATTATATCAATGCTTTGGCTCTTCCTCTGCTTCTCTGTAACCTCTGGGCTCTGCCTGATTCTGTTAGCTTCATCTTCAGAATTTCATGGTTTGACAACATCTAGAAAAAGAAGAGGAATCTTCTCATCCAATTCTATTTTTAAGGAGTAGATAAGCCTTTACCAGAAATCCTCCCAGTGCAAATATTTACTCACCTCTCATTGGCTAGATAAAGTAAGGTGCCTTTTCCCAAACCAATGGAAGATAAGTTATCTGACTGACTGATGCTGATCATATGAGGCAATTGGTGAAGTGGTATGAGGTGACAGCTTAAAGCGTAACAGGGATCTGCAAAGAAGTGCAGGGCTTGTCCTTGGAGGCCAGCTCTCTACGGTGGAACCTCTCCTTGGGCAATTCTTGCTTGCCATACAGTTAGTGCCAACCATAGCACTCCTAACTCCAACAAAAACAGTGTAGCTCTTGATTCAACTGATGTTTATTCATTGAAGTAGACTCACTCAACTTGAAAGCTTACCTTCACCACCCGTTATTTTAAATTGGTCACAGCAAAGTTTCACAAAAGAGAGTTGGTTAGTGAGGAAGAGGATATGATATTTTGGTCACAAGATTGGAAAGTTCACCAGCTGTTGCTCAGTTGGCGTAATCTTAAAAGCATTTTACTTTAAATAATTATGGACAAATTGTAAAAGTATCAAGAATGACTGGATTCTGAGGTAAGAATCTAGCCATACGGAAGGAAAACTGTTATTAATGTGGAAAAATCAGGTGGCTTTAGGAACTAGCAAAGATAATTTTTGGTTGAAACTTAACCTCAAAACTCTCTCTCTTTTTTTTTAAAATTCAAGTGCTTCTGCCTAAAAGAATTAACACACTTCACTTTAATGTTTAGTGACTTTTCTCATGCTGAAACTTTAACCAAACAGTTTCCTAATCTAGTTAATCTTGTTTACATCAGTTTATTCAGTCTAAGAGTCCCATGGAAGAATAAATACAGTGAAGACACCAAGAAGAAGAACATCCATCATCCATATATTCCAACAGAGGTCTTATTTTTTTCCTTTTTGGACACACTTTTAGGGAAATGGTAGCAAGTGATAAATAGGCTATCTTGTGTATTTTGATGTCTTCAAGATCTTCCAAGATGTCTACAACATACTAGCATAAAGGTCAAGCTGTTGCAGGCATTAATTATTTCTGAATGGTGACATTTATCCATAAATCTTAATATAAACCATGCTCTAAAATAACGTTGAGCTGGCTGCTTTTCCAAGTTTAAAAACATCAAATAATCCCCTTAGTCAGAAACACAAGGGTAGAATTAATGTAAGAGTAACACCTTCCAGTAATCAGCTAGATCAGAGCTATAGAATTAAAAAAAAAAAAAGATACAAACTAAAAAGATTAAGTGAACCAAAAGGTATTAAATATGCCTCGACTTAGAGTTGCTGTCTGGCCAGGAAATACTTACACACCATGCATTGAGTACTTACAATATATTGGGCATTGTTCTAAGTATTTTCTGTGTAGTAATTTGTTTAAGCCTTACAAGAACCCTATGAAGTAGGTACTTTTATTCCCATTTTGTAGATAGAAGAACTGAGATACAGCAAGATTAAGTAAAAGATGACATAGCTGATAATGGATGGGGCCAACATTTGAACCCAGGCAGTTTGATAGAAGTTGTCATATCCTCAAACGTTGAATAACTTGACCCTGAATATGCTGGGATAGCTGTCTGAGAGGATAGCCCCTGCTATACACAGAATGTTTAGTAACGTGGTGTTAGATGCAAGACTGCTTAGAAATGAAAACAGAGAAGTAACAACTGACACTGTAGGAATACAGAGGATCATGAGAGATTACTACAAGCAATTATATGCCAATAAAATGGACAACCTGGAAGAAATGGACAAATTCTTAGAAAACCACAACCTTCCAAGACTGAACCAGGAAGAAATAGAAAATATAAACAAATCAATCACAAGCACTAAATTGAGAATGTGATTAAAAATCTTCCAACAAACAAAAGCCCAGGACCAGATGACTTCATAGGTGAATTCTATCAAACATTTAGACAACAGCTAACACCTAGCCTTCTCAAACTCTTCCAAAATATAGCAGAGGGAGGAACACTCCCAAACTCATTCTACGAGGTCACCATCACCGTGATACCAAAACCAGACAAAGATGTCACAAAGAAAGAAAACTACAGGCCAATATCACTGATGAACATAGATGCAAAAATCCTCAACAAAATACTAGCAAACAGTATCGAGCAGCACATTAAAAGAATCATTCACCATGATCAAGTGGGGTTTAACCCAGGAATGCAAGGATTCTTCAATATATGCAGATCAAACAATGTGATACACCGTATTAACAAACTGAAGGAGAAAAACTATATGATCATCTCAATAGATGCAGAAAAAGCTTTCGACAAAATTCAACACCCATTTATGATAAAAACCCTCCAGAGAGTAGGCATAGAGGGAACTTACTTCAACATAATAAAGGCCATATGTGACAAACCCACAGCCAACTTCATTCTCAATGGCGAAAAACTGAAACCATTTCCACTAAGATCAGGAAAAAGACAAGGTTGCCTATTCTCACCACTCTTATTCAACATAGTTTTGGAAGTTTCAGCCACAGCAATCGAGAAGAAAAAGAAATAAAAGGAATCCAAATCAGAAAAGAAGTAAAGCTGTCCCTGTTGCAGATGACATGATACTATACATAGAAAATCCTAAAGACTCTACCAGAAAACTACTAGAGCTAATCAATGTATTTGGTAAAGTAGCAGGATACAAAATTAATGCACAGAAATCTCTTACATTCCTGTACACTAATGATGAAAAATCTGAAAGGGAAATTAAGGAAACACTCCCATTCACCACTGCAGCAAAAAGAATAAAATACCTAGGAATAAACCTACCTAAGGAGACAAAAGACCTGTATGCAGAAAATTATAAGACACTTATGAAAGAAATTAAAGATGATACAAACAGCTGGAGAGATCAACAATGTGAAAATGACTCTACTACCCAAAGCAATCTACAGATTGCAATCCCTATCAAACTACCAACAGCATTTTTCACAGAACCAGAACACAAAATTTCACAATTTGTATGGAAACACAAAAGACCCCGAATAGTCAAAGCAATCTTGAGAAAGAAAAATGGAGCTGGAGGAATCTGGCTCACTGACTTCAGAGAATACTACAAAGCTACAGTAATCAAGACAGTATGGTACTGGCATAGAAACAGAAATATAGATCATTGGAACCGGATAGAAAGGCCAGAGATGAACATATGCACATATGGTCACCTTATTTTTGTTAAAGGAGGCAAGAATACACAGTGGAGAAAAGACAGCCTCTTCAATAAGTGGTGCTGGGAAAACTGGACAGCTACATGTAAAAGAATGAAATTAGAACACGCCCTAACACCATACACAAAAAGAAACTCAAAATGGATTAAAGACCTAAATGTAAGGCCGGACACTATAAAACTCTTAGAGGAAAACATAGGCAGAACACTCCATGACATAAATCACAGCAAGATCCTTTTGGACCCACCTCCTAGAAAAATGGAAATAAAAATGGAAATAAACAAATAGGACCTAATGAAATTTAAAAGCTTTTGCAAAGCAAAGGAAACCATAAACAAGACGAAAAGACAACCCTCAGAATGGGAGAAAATATTTGCTAATGAAGTAACTGACAAAGGATTAATCTCCAAAATTTACAAGCAGCTCATGCAGCTCAATATCAAAAAACAATCAACCCAATCCAGAAATGGGCAGAAGACCTAAATAGACATTTCTCCAAAGAAGATATACAGATTGCCAACAAACACATCATCACTAATCATTAGAGAAAAGCAAATCAAAACTACAATGAGGTATCACCTCACACCAGTCAGAATGGCTATCATCAAAAAATCTACAAACAATAAATGTTGGAGAGGGTGTGGAGAAAAGGGAACCCTCTTGCACTGTTGGTGACAATATAAGTTGATACAGCCACTACGGAGAACAGTATGGAGGTTCCTTAAAAAACTAAAACCAGAAATACCATATGACCCAGCAATCCAACTACTGGGCATATATCCTTAGAAAACCATAATTCAAAGTCATGTACCACAATATTCATTGCAGCTCTATTTACAATAGCCAGGACATGGAAGCAACCTACGTGTCCATCAACAGATGAATGGATAAAGAAGATGTGGCACATATATACAATGGAATATTAACCATAAAAATAAGCTAAATGAAAAATAAAAAAAAAAAAAAAAAAGGTTGTGAAGAACCTAGGGGCAGGACAGGAATAAAGACGCAGACAGAGAATGGTATTGAGGACATTGGGAGGGGAAGGGTTAGCTGGGATGAAGTAAGAGAGTGGCATGGACTTATATATACTACCAAATGTAAAATAGATAGCTAGTGGGAAGCAGCCACATAGCAGAGGGAGATAAGCTCGTTGTTTTGTGACCACCTAGAGGGGTGGGATAGGGAGGGTGGGAGAGAGATGCAAGAGGGAGGGGATGTGGGGATATATGTATATGTATAGCTGATTCACTTTGTTATACAGCAGAAACTAACACACCATTGTAAAGCAATTATACTCCAATAAAGATGTTTTTTAAAAAAAAAAGACTGCTTAGAGTTTAGGGGCAGGGACTATGGAGCCAGACCCCTGCCACTTGGTAACCAGGTGTCTGTGAGTAGGTTACTGAACTTCTTTATATACTTCTGTGCTGTAAAACTGGGCTAGTGATTGCACCTAGCTATACCCCAAATTTGGTGTACATAAGATTGCTGGAAGGTTGTGATACAATAAAACTGGTGCAGGGCCCAGGAATCTTCATTTTAAATAAGCACCTCAAGTAATTCTGACACAATCCAATTTCCTTTGGGAAATAGTTAATTCTGTCTCATAGGCGAGGTGAGGAGATCATGCCTGTGAAACACTGGGCACAGGCCTGGCGCATGATTGGTGGGCAGAAGGGCAGCTCTTGTCTCTTTCTGTGTTGCAGAGATGGACCTGGGTCAGGGCAGAGTGAGAGGAGTCTCAGATCTCAGATGATATTGCAGATGCAGGGACACAGTGCGCTAGGATGATGATGACGATAACAGAGATGATGATGCTGATCAGTATTCTGGTACCCTCTGTTTTGAAATAGGTATCGTAAGGAAGAGAAGAAAGAGGAGGTTACCAGTTCCTCCTATTTTCATCCCCAAATCTCCTTAACAGGAGTTAATTAAGTTTGCCTTCAGGTTTAACAGAAGAGATCTACTCTGTTTTAATTGTCCCTCTGCTCATTCTCTCTGCATATTTCCTTGTGTACTTGCACATGCCAATTTCCTTTACTAGCAGCAATCTTTCACACTGCAATTTAATGTGAAAAACAGAATGCAAATGTCTGGATGAAGTAATGTTTAGTTTGAATATGTTTCAGCAAAGTGTCATTAGTCAGCTGTAACAAACACACATACCCACTTAACAAATTCTTCCTTGTTTTGGTGGAGTGAAGTAGTGAGGAAAACTAGAGCTCTTACCATACTTAAAACAAAGGAAGGAAATCCATGAGGATGGATAAGTTGTAGAAAGAGTACTGAAGATGCCATACTAACTAAACACTGTGTCTAGCTCTGATTGACTGTGTTCTAAAGCATTGGCCCTGTGCCCTTTGGAGCCCTATAGAAGGGTCATTTTTCACACAGCTGCAAACACAGCCAGCTCTTTTGCATAACTTATACATTTTTCTTAAACACAACTTTTTTCCAGAGGATTTTGTAATGGAGGCACCGTTATAGTATAGTGTAACATCTGGGCCACAGAATGTAGTCAAAGACTAGATCCACAACCTATCTCATCGTAAGTAAATGTTGTGGGTGTATTTTAAGGTCGTTAATATAACGACCTTCACACTACCACTAACGTATCTTAAAGTAGAACATTCATAAAATATATTTCATTTCTTTCATGTATTTTAAAAATCACAGGGCACTAACATGCATTGGAAGTCCTCAGGGACTGTGGCTTGGGTGCTTTTAGATTTTGGTGGAAAAAAGAAGGCAGGCTCCACGCCCTGGAGGTACAGCATGAAATTTGGAATTAGGCTCACCAGGCGTGGGATTTGTGTGACCTTCTGCAACTCATTTAACAACACTTAACCTCAGTCTTTTTATCTGTAAAATGATGAGTCATGACAATTAAATAAAATGTAAAATGCCTATCTGGTACATAACACAGAGACATTTAAGATAGAGGAGCTCTTATAATTTTAAATATTTTTGTTGTCTTATCTCTGTACCAGGACATCAATTGGCATGTGCTCAGGCAATTATATACTAAAAATCTAATTCTGTGTTAGTTTCTGAAATTTTGTGTATAGTGTGGTTCATGGTAGTTAAAAATACATAATGAATACCATAGTTAATACGTATCTGACCTTGAGCCTTAGAATCACTTAGAGAATAACCTGATGCTTGAAAACGCAGCAGGCATCTTGTAACCAGGAGGCCATATACATGAGAACAAATGACAATGTCTAATAATAGTGGAGCAGAAAGACTGGCAGAGCCTGGGACACGTATGCAATCACTGACTAAATTATATTAGCCCTGGACTGCCTCTCTCTGTAGCACACCTTGTTATATCAGAAAAATAAACTCCTATTTGTTTAGGTCATTGTAGTTCTGTTTCTTTACTTGCAGATAAATACTATTCCTGTCAATTAATAAGACTAAACCCTTCTGGGTGAGATTTCCCCCCTGCTCCAAAGAACAGATAACTCAGCTGACAAGATGGAGTATGGTTGAAACTAAGTAGAGACTAAGGTCATTAAACCTCATGGCACTGGAGTGGACAGAGGATCTTTCAAGAATTACAGTGCCTATTGTTCAAAGTTGTTTGCAATGCTGTGTTATTGTAGTAAAACCTATTTGCTTGTTTAATATTTTGTGAATGAAATCTTGCGGAAATTAGCAAGGGTTAAATTCCTCACCTGGATCAAAAAGGTGCATAACAGAGAGACCATATGTGGAAGCAGGAGCCCCAAGATCAAATTGATTTTGGGAACCTAAGTCCATGTGGAGTGCATGAGAATTTGGGGGTGGGCTCTATGCTGGCACAAGTTGTGGTATTTAGGGTTGGGGTTTAAACTGGTTTTACTGGGGTTTGGGGGTTGGAAGGTTTCTTTATGACATTTGGATTGCATGTGTTTAATCCAATGACTTTAAAGCAAATTCGCCAAATTTGCTTTAAAGTCCTAACAGTGTACTTTTATTACTAAGATGTCAGAATGTTTTTGAACATGTTTTAGTTTTCCTCTTCTAAATAGGGGGGGATCTAAACATAAATCTAAATAGAAGAAAAGATAAAATGGTGACTTGATTCTTATCATGCTACAGAAGTACAAGAATAGTAAAGAATGTCATTTATGTTAGATGCTATACTTTCGCTCACTCAACCTCCATTTCTTCCAGTTGGAGAGGTTGAAAAGATAAAACTACATTTTCTAGACTCCCTTGCAGCTAGGGTTCTGAATGTTAATTTGTTTCGGCTAATTAATGCACCCAAGAGAGATCTGAAAGGTGGAAATAAGGTAGAAACCCTCTTCCTGTGGTTCTTGGCCATTGCTTCTAGCATGTAAGTTTCTGGATGTGTGAACCTTGCACACAGCAGCATTCCAAGGTCCAGTCTCCAGCTTTCTGGGTGTTTATTTATTTTATTTATTTATTTTTGGCTGCATTGGGTCTTTGTTGCTGCATGTGGGCTTTCTCTAGTTGTGGTGAGCGGGGGCTACTCTTGGTTGTGGTGTGTGGGCTTCTCATTGCAGTGGCTTCTCTTGTTGCAGAGCACAGGCTCTAGGCACCCGAGCTTCAGTAGTTGTGGCTCATGGGCTCTAGAGCGCAGGCTCAGTAGTTGAGGTGCACAGGCTTAGTTGCTCTGCGGCTTGTGGGATCTTCCTGGACCAGGGCTCGAACCCGTGTGCCCTGCATTGGCAGGTGGATTCTTAACCACTGCGCCATCAGGGAAGTCCTTTCTGGGTGTTTAGAGGCAGATGTAACTTTAGCAAAAGTCATTCCTATTTGTGAGGCTGACGTCCTATTTCAGATATGGGCCTTTGTGGCCACTCATATTCTGTGACTCTGCCCCCTTCTGCCCATAGATGACTAGAGACCAGTGCAAATGTTTAGTTAGGCCAATCAGTCTCTGTCTCCTGTGATTTAGAATTAGAACACAGATTTCAGTTCTGTGGCCCTCAAGTTTCAGGTGCATAAGGGTCATGAAGCGCTTGTGAAGAAGAGTCCAGTTGCTCCCCTTCTGGTGGGTCCCCGAAATGTCCATATTCCACCAGCACCTCCATGAGATTCTGATGCAAATCACACTTTGAAACTTGGCCTTAGCTGCTTGCTGGACAGGTCAGCTGAGAGGCTGTGTGGAGCCAGGACTACAGCCACCGTTGTGTGCCTGCAGAAGCGGAGAAAAGTGAGTCTGTTACTCTACATAAGCTAGCATGAGGGAGAGAAAGAGAGAGAGGCAGAGGGAGGGAGGGGCAGAGCAGAAAAGAAGAGAGAAGATGCCTTGGTTCCTGACAGTCCTGGTTCGCAGATAGACCCTTCTGAGTTCTCATCTTGGATATCACGTTCTTACCTAGTTTTAAAATATCCCCTTTTCGTTTAAACTAACTGAACAGTCTTCTCTTTTTCTTATCCTTCTCAAAGATAAAATGGCGAACCAATTCTTATGTATCTTATGACTTTGAAGACATTTTGGTTATATTGCATATTCTGAGTATGAAAAGTTATTTTTAAAGGTCAGTTTCACATGTATCTCAATTGTGAAGCCACTAGTGCCCCACTTGCTCCAGAAAATGGAGAATGAAGACAGGAATTACTCTACCTTAAAGTCTGGTGTTTCCACATGGGCTATAATGTTATATCAGAAGCTCCAATGTGTTCAGCATGTACTGTTACCAGTCTTCTGATTTCTGCTTTATAGGTGAGGCCAGTTAGGCTCAGAGAGATGAAAAACTTACCCAAGATCACACAGTTAGGAGATGCTAGTTCCAAAATTTGAACCCAAGCCACTCTCCCTATCTCCCCATGTTCCTGCTTCATAAACACAAACATTGGAGATACATAAGTGAACAAAGGAGAACAAAGTCCCTGAAATCACAGAGCTTATAGTCTAGTGAGGGGAGATGACAATAAATGAATATAAGTGCTTGGAAGAAAAGTCAGGTTGAAGAGGATACAAAGAGACTGCGCAAAGATGTGTGTGTGTGTGTGTGTGTGTGTGTGTGTGTGTTTTATGTAAGGTGGCAGGAGAAGGCTTCTTTGATAAAGTATCACTTGAGCAGAGACCTGAAGGAAACGAGGGAGTGAGCAATGTGGCTATAGGAACAAGAGTGCTCAAATTAGAGGGAAAGGAAATGTTTAATATGTGGCTCTGAGAATTGACAGAGGTAATAATCTTTTCTACATGCTAAAGTAAAAAATGTGAGCACTGTAAGAGCATATACTTTCTTAGTTATCTGATTTTACCCCCTTAATTTTATAATTCTTTCTCCCTTACTTTCTCATCTCTACTCTAACACAGTCCTGGCTTACATAGTTGAAAAAATATTTTAAGTCATTTTTACATGTATGTAAAATTTTCTGTGCACCTGTGACCTGCATTTGCATTAGCTGCTCGGTCGTCCTTTCATGGTGAAGAGAAAGCTAGTCAAAGGACTTTACAGCTAAAACCCGAATAGAGGGTGTATTAATTTCCTGGGGCTGCTGTAACAAATTACTGTCAGCAAGGTGGCTTAAAACAAGAGAAATTTATTCTCTCACATTTCCAGAGGCGAAAAACGTGAAATCACGACGTCAGCAGGGCCATTCTCCCTCTGAAGGTTCTAGGAAAGAATCTTTCCTTGCCCCTTCCTGGCTTCTTGTAGCTGTGGCAATCCTTGGCGTTCCTTGGCTATAATAGTATCACTTCAATCTATGCCTCTGATGGCACATGGCCTTCTTTTATGTGTGTCTCCGAACCTCCGTCTCCTTATAAGGATGCCAGTCACTGAATTTAGGGCCCACCCTAATCCATAATATAACCTCATCTTAACTTGATTACATCTGCAAAGACCCTATTTCCAAATAAGGTCACATTCACAGGTTCTGGATAGACATGAATTTTGGGGGGATGCTATTCAACCCCTTATGGAGGGGAAATCCTAAATATAACCTTCCCACCAATCATGTGGAATTCATCTCTTCCATCCCATCCCCAACCTCACAGATACAAATTGATTCACTTAAGTGTTTCATTTACAGTAGGAGTCAGCAAACTTTTTCTGTAAAGGATCAGATGATAAACACCTTAGTCTTTGTGGGCCATCAACTCTTCTGTTGTAGCATGAAAGCATTCACAAACAATACAAAACAAGTGATCATGACTATGTTCCAGTAAAACTTTACTTACAAAAACAGATTACAGGCTGGATTTGCTGGGGCTTATAGTTTGCCAACTCCGAATCTATAGCACTGAGAAACTGCTATCAAAAAAAAGAGCGAGAGAGAGAGAGAGAATATATACAGCTGCTTAAATTCCTACATTGGTAGAGATTCCAGTAACACTGGTTGAATTGTGGTTCGGAAAAAAATAACATTTTCCAAAGAATTATATCCACTTCTTTGAATAACTCCTACTTGCCCATTTGTCTCAGATACTGAAGAACATTAGAACGGGAGAAAAGGAGGAAAAAGTTTAGGTGTGCCAGGCATACTGGAGTTAAAATACTAGCTGAATATTACTGTGAAACAATGTGGTTTGTAGTATTTTGCAATAAAGTAAATGTTATTCCAGGAAATACTGTAACGGTCATACAGCTGTAGCCAAGTAGCGCCAATTTAGTCAACTGAAAAATGGTGCAGTGGAGTGCAATTTCATGTGTTATGGAAGATTTTTATGAACTTGGTAGTCTGGTTATGATCATGGTGACTGGACCCAAGAGAAGCCAAAGGGATTTTACTAGAAACTTGAACATAGAGACAGCAGATTGTCTTAGGAATAATCAGCACTCATATTTGTTGAATCTAGTCCATTACAAGAAATATTAAGACAAAACAAAGTAGAAATACTTAAACAACATTAAATGGGGACTTCCCTGGCGGTCCGGTGGTTAAGACTTCAACCTTCCAGTGCAGGGGGTGAGGGTTCGATCCCTGGTCGGGGAGCTAAGATCCCGCATGCCTCGTGGCCAAAAAACATAAAACAGAAGCAATATTGTAACAAATTCAATAAGGATTTAAAAAATGGTCCTCATCAAAAAAATCTTAAAGAAAAATCATTAAATGGCAAGGGTGAGACTTATAGGGAGGGGAATTTTCCCTTTGGAGAATGACATACAACCAAACACCCTGAAGAGCTGTAGCACTAGTAGGATTTAGGGGGTGGGTGGAAGGCAATGGAAAGGGGATAAATAAATGATCTAACCCTCCTGGCCTGTGGCGCAGACTGCTATACAACTGCCTTGCCCCAAGATTTCGGCAAGAAGTGAAATTTAGACACAGGATGGTTTTCAAGACCCAGGACATTCTCCTCATGGCAGCAGCCACCTCAGTGAGGGGCCACCTGCCCCTTTGAGGTTGTCTCTCTGGTTTTTGGGCAGATCCCAAGATTCTCACCTCATCAGGATAAATGAGGGTGGATGGTAACTATGCGTCCTTCGTCACGTGATGCAAGCCCACACAGATGGTGTCATTGCCTCAGCTGATGTAGAAAACTTCAGTGGGGCTGTTTTCCAGTGATGGATGCTACTTGTCAGTTGTAAGTGGATCTGAGTGTTCTTTTCATTCCGTGGAGTGGCCAGGCTGACCTGTGAAGATATTCTTTCTTTATCTGAGTTTCCTCCCACTGATGAGCGGGCAACGCAAGCCTGGAATTGAATATCTGTGATTAGTACTTGGGGCTCAGAGGAACGAGTGCATTCAACCTTGGAAACAGGGAAATACTGTTGCTCTCTTAGTCTAAGTTAAATTGGTAAAATAGCATTAAAAATAAAAAGGAAATATCATAGGTCAAAAGGAAGAATGGCAAGGACTGGAAATCAAATCTAGATGGAATGTGAGAGAAAGTGGTACCCTACCTAATGTTACTGTTACATCTGAAAGACTACCCTTGGAGCAAGGAGGATGAGTAAGTTAAACCGGAGATAAGAAGGACAGCCTGAAGAGTAAGAACTGTCTACGTGTCCCCATATCGCTGTCTTTTAGCAAGGGTGCTCTGACCAGCTGGTGGAAACTTTCTCGCCCAATCGGATGGCATTTTGATATGATTATTGTCATAGAATCTATTAATTGTGCTGAGCACTTTATGTTATGATATCATCCAATCCTGACAAAACCTTAGGTGGTTATTATCATCTCCACTTTACACCTGGGTTCACCAACGCTCAGGGAGGTTCAACAATTTACCTGCTCTCTCACACCTAGTTAGTGGCAGAGCTGGGCTCAAGCCAGGTCTGTCTGAAATGGAAGATCGTGCTCTTACCTCCCTGCTCTCCTGCTTCTCATGTATGTTTTCCTCAGGAGGTGGGGATATTAGATCATCACAGATTGATCTCACTAGCCTTTAACATCATTCAACTAACATATTTGGTGTTGAATTCTGTACTTGTCAACTGTATTGGTTGGGGTGGACCAGACTGCTGTAACAAAGAGACCGACCTCAATATACAACGGCTCGAACGTAATTGAAGTTTATCACTCTCTCACTCACCTCCCAGAGCAAGGCTGCCCTCTACGTGTGGAATCAGCAATTCAAATCCCTTCCTGCTAGTGTCTCAGCTGTTCCCTAGAGTCTTCTTTATCTGTAAAGAGCTGGCAGAAGGGGAAGAGGAAGAGGGTGGAGGTTTCAAATCAGACACCTTTGAGCTCAAATATGAGCTCTGCTATTTGCAAGCTATAGCCTAAGCATGAAACTGCCAAGCCTCAATTCCTCATCTGAGATTTAAATGAGGTGTTGCATGTTCAGTCCAGGGCTCAGCTCAATAAATGTTGGCCACTTATTATTATGTACCTGGCATCCTTTCCTAAAAACCACTCTGTGACATTAGTATCAGCCCATTTTACAGAGGAGGAAACTGAGGCCAAACAGCAAGTAAACGGCAGAACTGGAGTGTCAAACCCATGCTCCCAACCGTGGGATAACACCTTCTCATAAGTTAAGTGGGGGAATAATTGGCCTCTGGCATAAGAGAACTGAATTCCTTATGCTCTATTTAAATGTTTTCAATATTAACTAGATTTAAAATGTAGCTGTCAAATCACTCTCCTTTTTTCATCTACCGTAGGTCTGATAAAGGGCAGGCTGCCTTGAACAAATCACACGGCACCAATAGCGTGCTGGCAAACAGCCTGTGGAAACACTTGCTGACACAGACCAAAGGTGAACTTGAAGAACTTTTTTATTTCCAAAGTAGATCTTTTAAAATACTTTCTTTTAGAGAGTAACCACAAGACAAGGTTATACTTAAGAAAAACAAGTTTGGGTGGAGAAGATAGAGTTAAAAAAATATTTTTTTACAAGTCAGAAACCATATGGAATTTCCACTCTCACATAACTCATAATTGACTTTGCCTGGTTTTCTTGAAACTTGACCCTCCAAACTCAGCAAAGTCTGAAGATGAGTTGTTGTCTAGAACTGATACTCTAAAGGCTCGCCTGTTACACAGGATGAGTTGTTTAGGAAAGAGGGGAGACTTACAGACTGGAGGAATGAGACATCTTTTTCAGCCATCAGTTTTTGACCTGATATTACCTCTCAAAGGCCTAATAACTTCTCTATTTCTGGACTAAAAAAGTACTCTTCTTGCTGTTCTCTTTTGATGTTTTCCAAGGAAATGAGGACAATTAGTACATGACCCTATTAGCATCTCTATGCCATGATCTATACACAAAGCCGACAAGGTTAAACAAAAACAAAGAGGTTCTTTGACAACCTAATTATTTGATGACCTTAGGATTAATTTTTGAAAGACATTTGTTCAGCATTTCTTTAATGGGGTATGGTTGTGACTGAGAGGAGAAATTTTTTTTTTTTCATTTAAGGATATTTTCTGCTTTTGCAGAGGAAGAGCAATATACATTTTGCCAGTTACAAAAGAAAACTGTGGAAACTAGAGGTAGTTGGCATAAATTTTCAGTATATTCCTATAATGTTTGGGCAAATCTTTATGGATTGCTGGGCTATGCTGATCGTCAAGCTAGTTCTGAAGCAAGATTCCCCTTATATCAGTTAGCATTTGCTGAGTAAAAAATCATCCCAAAATGTAATGGCTTAAAATAACCATTATTATTGTTAATCTGTGGGTCTACTTGGCAGGTCTGCTGATCTGGGACGGGTTTGACTGATATTGTCTGGATTCTTCATGTGTTTCCTGTTAGCTGGTGGGTTGGTTGGGATCTGGCTAGTTTAGGAAGGTCTCTGTTGGCATGAATTATCTCTACACCAAATGGTCTCTCATCTTCCATCTGGCTAGACCAAACTGTTTCTTAATTTGGAGGCAGAAATCCAAAGTAGAGAAAGCTGAAACACATGAAGTCTCTAATAGTTTGACTTTAAATTGGCATCTCATGATCTCTGCTTCATTCTTTTAGCCAGAGCAAGTCACTAGGCAGGTCAGATTTAAGATATGGGAAAATGGACTCTACCAACTAACAGGAGGAATTTGTAAAGTTGCATTGCAATGAGCAATGGATAAATGAGGGTGAGTGGAGAATTGGGGCCATATTTACAATGTCTACCAATGGCCTGTAGACCAATGGCCTTCATGAATTCATGAAGTGAATGAAGTTTGTCTTTGGTAATTCAATGCTCCCTTTCCTATAGCATATGTTAGTTGAAAGTTTAATGGATTCAAAGTCCAAAGACCAGGTTCAAATCCCAGCTCTGCTATTTCTTTTGGCAAGTCATTTTTGCTCTCTGAACATTAACTTGCTCATCTTTAAAATGTTCTGCTATCTGCCTTCTGAGTTTTTTTTGCTATATAAGCTCTCACTATCCGCCTTCTGAGTTTTTTGTTTTTGTTTCTGTTTTTGTTTGCTATATAAACTCTTAATAAATAAGGTTAAAAAACCCTCTGTCTGAGATGTTCGAAGGCTTTATGCTGGTTCTCGGCAGCTGAAGCTCTTCCCCCACCCTTCCCCCATGCAAATATCTTCTGCTCCACTTATGTTTGTCTTTCAAAATCCCTCCTCACACCCTGGTCTGGACCTTCCCCAGTTCTCACTTTATCCCTCCATCAAAAGTCAATTCTCCTAATTTTTTTTTTCTTGCCTTGAGATTATTTTGCTAATTTGATAAATGACTTCAACCCAAAATGATGTTGATTCTAGATAAAATTGGCATTTTAACATCAGTCTTCTGAGGAAATCAGAATTGTTTCTACATTTCTGTTAAGCTTCTCTGGGTTCTCAAAGAGCTTTGCATGCACCTCTTCAATATTTATGTCATTTCTTGATCACTGATAAGAGCTTGACTAGATGTGCAAAGACCCAGCCCTGCCATGGACTAGCTGTGGGATTTTGGGCATATCACCTCACTTTACACTTTGTTTTTCTCACCTCTGAACTGAGGATATTTGTCAAATTGACCTTGAGAGGCCCTTCCAACTCTGAGAACTTACACTATTCTAGAATATTTACAAAGTGAAACATGGAGGATCCAGTATTGTTTCAAATATTTCTTTATTTTGTGACTTAGTAGATCAAGTATTTTATAGGCAATGACAACTTAAAAAAGAGGAAATCATAATCATGATGAGAACAGCTAATGTTTATTGAGAAGACTTAGATTCCCGCTTGACAAAAAGTTGTTTACTATAAAAATCACCTCATCGCTACTTTACTGTTTTAATGTCAATTGAAGAGTTATCACACCACAATGAATGGTTATGTCTTATATGAGAAATATTTTCTAGATAGATGAATGGATGATAGAAAGAGAAAAATACAAGCAAGAAAGAAAGAAGGGAGGGAGAGAAGAAACTAACATTTACTCAACTCTTACTCTGTGTGTGGTAAGAAATGGTCACAGAAACATGATCCCTTGGCAGAGATTGAGATGTTCCCCAAATTCGAGGTCCTTTTCTTCTTGGGCCTTCAGCCAGCTTACATCCCCAGGCTCTTACACATGGCTGCATCTATGTGCCTGGGTTCCAGCAGATGGAATGTGACTGGAAGTGAGGTATCCCACCTCCAGTGACTTTAAAAGCCTCTCAAACTTGCTTCTCCAACTCTTCCCCTGTCTAGCTTACCTGGATGGAGCTGATGCCCAGGGTGATCTTGAAAGTCATTTATTGAAGGTAGCACAACTGCTAGCAACCTGCTACCTTGAAGGAGAGGTGTGCTGCCAAAGAGGCACGCCCGCCTTGAGCTAAAGTGAGAGTGAGAAGGAAGCTCCTGTACTGTTTGAGCTGTTACACATTTGGGAGTCCATGTGTTGCAACAGTTTAACATATCCTGCTGAACATACAACATTAATTTTCAAATCATCTCTATGCAATAGATGCTCTTTTTTTTTTTTTATAGAGGAGAAACTGAGGCTCAATGTGAGGAGGTGACTTTCTCCCTTTCTCAGGTTATACGAGTGGCAAGGCAAAGTTTAAACTTGGGTTAGTTTAACTCTGCTCACACAGGGACTGAGAACATTCCATTTGTGTATAGAGAAGAGCCTGCTAGAGCTTTACTACTGAAATTCTCATCATACTTTTACATGTTGGAAAAAGTGCACCATTTTATGAATTAATGAGCTAAGATAGTAATTCCTGTCACATTCTGAACCTAATATGAGCAAGAGGCAGTGTGCCATAATGGTGTAAAAGTCAGACAGAATCTAAATCTGCCATTTGTTGGCTCTGTGACTTAGGCAAGTCATTTAACTTCTATGGGTCTCAGCTTTCCGATCTGAAAAATGAAAATAAAAATAAAAATTAAAAACCACAGATTTGCCTAAGAATGACTGGTGAATGGTTACCTGTCAAAGTTTCCTATTCCTTCCTCCCTTTTGGCAATAGTCCTTTCTGAAAAAAAACAATGTACCTTGCACTCAAGCAAATCTTATAAAGTTACTCTGTCCAGTGTTGTAAAAACCTTCAAAAAATAGGGTTGAGTATTAAAAGAAATAATATTTTGAAGATTAAAAGAAATAATAAATGTGAAGCACTTAGCACAGTACCTGGCATATAATAGGTGCTTAATAATATCATGATTTTTAAAAATAAGGCAAACTGAACCCTTATTAGCACAGTGTTTGGGTATTGTGTTCAGAGTTGCTCAAACATTCCAGGTTTCCTTTTCCTGCACTTTTCTATTGAGATGTGATTTGCTTTACTATTAGCATAAGTCATAAGCATCCTGCTTATGACTTCAGAAAAAGGAGGTGATTTTTGGGCTGCAGCCATGTTCTCATTAGAGAAAATGAGGGCAGTTAATGGTTAGTGTTCAAAAACAAGGAAGCTCTCTTAGTTGCTTAGCAACTGAAGCTGGGGGGTGGCCAGAGACTGTGTAAGCAGCAGGGAAGAGAAAAGCAGAGAGGAGTGTAAAAAATGAATTTAATGTCCAGGTCATTCCCAGGTGGGTGAAAAGAGATTTACATAGCTCTGGTAGTTATAACTACAGCTTATTTGTTACATGACTGGAAAATTTAATGAAATATTTTAAAATTCAGCAGCGGTAAGTCACAGTGGACATTTTATTGTTCTAATGCTATATGTACACTGTTTATTTAACATGTTGATTGAAAATGAAATATGGGAATGATTTAGAAGCCACCTAGATTTGGAAATCCGTCCTTCTGCACAGACACTACTGCCACCATGTGGACAATGCTGGGAGCCTACTGAGAGATGAAGGGTGAAGGATGGGCATGAGAGAGGGTCCGTCTCTGGGAATATGATAGTGGTCTGTACCCCTTAGAATAATTTTGAAAAATTCAAGTACACTTTTAACTTTGTACGTAAAACTTTAAATTATAAGTTTGAATGGTTGTAAGGAATAGATTTTCCTGTGGTTGTGGAAATCGACATTTTAAAATAAAACTGCTGTAACACTCCTTTAAATGTATACAATGGAAGCAAAATGCCAAAGGGATTTGATGTACACCATCAGCCATTGTAATATTACATGAGCAAGAAATTTTAAATGAATAATTTTCACACAATTCTTTTTCTCCTTAAACTTGTATTTGAATTTTACTTCCCCAAAAGACTTATATTGTAATGTTTTATGCATATATATCTTATATATAAGATACAATGTTATATATATGAAATACTATATATATAAAGTTTTATATATGTTCTCTGTAAAAAAATAAGTATGTAAATTAGATTTTAAATTACAAAATATTTCTGTGACTGTAGGTTTTAGTTATCTATATTTTTTACATGTACATTTGATTAAAAACAAATATAAATGTTGATCAACAATTATAAAAAATTATAAAGTAGTGTTTTACTTGGAAATTTACATCTTAGTGAGGGATATAGGGATTTTTAAAAATTAGTTCAATTATCTATGATGAATATTCATTATTGCTAGCATGAGAGACGGGTCAGCATCCATATTCTCTGTTTTTATCATTTTTTCTAGTTTTAAACCTCAAGAAACTTTCATTCACAGCAGCAAGTAATGGGACTGGAAGAAATTTTATTAGGCAATGTAACTCAATTTTTTGAATGATTTCTAAGTTACTTGCTAAATATAACCTAATACTCTTTCAAGATATATTTTTTAATGATCAGTGGGCAACTGGCTAAGTTTGGTTCAATGCTATTAAGTAAGAGCAAAAGAATTGGAAGCTACCTGACCCACAAAAGGATTAGAAACCCAGTCATTAGAATCATTTACTTTCTCAGGACAGATACCAGTATTTAAAATTGTTCCTGTGATGGATGTCCCATAGATACCTGTATCCCAAACAGTGTACCTTTGTAAACTTTGGTTGTGTGGGAATTAAGCCTTTTTTTTTTTTTTTTTTTTTTTTTTTTTGGCCACACTATTGAGTTCTAACCACTGGGCCTCCAGGGAACTCCCCAAGCTCTTCTCCTTTTTTTAAAAAAATTTATTTATTTTTATTTATTTATATGTTTGGCTGTGTTGGGTCTTCCTTGCTGCCCGCGGGCTTTCTCTAGTTGCGGCAAGCAGGGGCTACTCTTCATTGCTGTGCACGGGTTTCTCGTTGCGGTGGCTTCTTGTTGCGGAGCACAGGCTCTAGAGCGCATGTGGGTTCAGTAGTTGTGGCTCGTGGGCTCTAGAGCACAGGATCAGTAGTTTTGGCGCATGGGCTTAGTTGCTCCGCGGCATGTGGGATCTTCCCGGACTAGGGCTCAAACCCATG
>NW_020185339.1:7323293-7323555 GCF_003031525.2 Neophocaena asiaeorientalis asiaeorientalis | reverse complement strand
GGACTAGGGCTCAAACCCATGTCCCCTGCATTGGCAGGCAGATTCTTAACCACTGTGCCACCAGGGGAGCCCCCCCACCCAAGCTCTTCTTTTTTAATGGGAAAAACGGGAGACGGGAACAGAGAACTATAACAATACAACACAGAACAACATGACACAGCATCACAGTTATACCAGCATAACAGCTGGCCAGAGATTACCAGGGCTATCAAGTTTATCAGTTTTAGAAATTACTAAGATTATCAAATTTGGAAACAAATAC
>NW_020185339.1:7255363-7323130 GCF_003031525.2 Neophocaena asiaeorientalis asiaeorientalis | reverse complement strand
CTTGCAAAGTCTTTGCACATCCCTGGTTGAAATCACTGGTTTATCCCAAAAGCCAGTCTATGATGAAGCTTTCCATAAGTCTGATGCCAAATAGGACCGTGGTAGTAGGGGCAGAGGGGGGCATTGTTAAGTTTTCAAAGTGTTAAATTTGCTGACTTTAAATAACTCTTCCTTATTTTGCTGTAATGTCTTCTGCACTGAAAAAAAAAAAAAGAAATATGGTGCTAAGAGATGTCAGTATTGATTTTGAAAGCCCATGCCATGTTGGTGTCTCACTTACAGTGCTTTTTAAATTGTGCCAGTTAGAATAGCCTGAATAGGCTGAGGTAGTAAACAAGCCCAAATCTCAGTGATTTGAGAACAAGTTTTATTTCTGCTCACGCTCTATGTTCATTGCAGGTCGGCTTAAGACCATGACAGAGCAGCCCCTCTCTCGGACAGCTGGATCGTGGCACAGAAAATCATGAGCATTCTCTTAAAACTCCTGCTTCCAGGGACACGCATCACTTCCATCTACATTTCTGGAAAAAGTAAGTTCATGGGCTTCCTTGGTGGCGCAGTTGTTGGGAGTCCACCTGCCGATGCAAGGAACGCGGGTTCGTGCCCTGGTCCGGGAGGATCCCACATGCCGCGGAGCGGCTGGGCCCGTGAGCCATGGCCTCTGAGCCTGCGCGTCCAGAGCCTGTTCTCTGCAACGGGACAGGCCACAACAGTGAGAGGCCCGCGTACCGCAAAAAAAAAAAAGAAAAAAGAAAAGTAAGTTCATGGTCTCTGCTGAGTTCAACACGGTGAGGAAGTACAGACTTGGTCCAGGAAGAGGCAACAGATGTTCTGACAGATAGTACAAGCCCCCCACAGCCATAAAAACCCCAACTCTAGGAACCATTGATTTACAGTCAACAGATGGTAATCATTTTCTAAAATTATTAAATTAAAATAGCTATTTTAATTCTAGAATTATAAAATATTTCCAACATAAAGAAAAGTATAGAGATTAATATCACAAAGATGTGAGTACTTATATCCCCAAATTACCAGCTGTTAACGTTTGCCATATTCCCTCAGATCCCTTTGTCACAAAGAGAAATAAAACATTGTAGGTGCAGGTGAAGCACCTCCAGTAATCCCATCTCATTCCCCTTCTAAACCCCTAACTTTTTAGAATTAACCCTATTCTGATGTTAGTATATTTTCTTTGTGCCTATTCTTTTATATATTTGTTACAAAGTGCTTTAAAAATATACGTGATGTAAAATGTATATATCTTTCTACAACTTTTTCCACTCAACATTATGTTTTAGTTGTATCCGTGTTGATGCATATAGATCTGGTTGTTCATTTAAAGTATTCAGCAGTAGCATGAGATAATGTATAGATCACACTTTATCCATGCTGTTGGAACTTTAGTTCATTTATAGCTTTTTGCTGTTACAATGGAATGATAAACACCTATATATGTATCTCTGTGTATAAGACAAGATTTATGCCCTCTAATTGAAACACTTCACCAGAATGGCCTTGCAGGGTCGAAAAGCTAATTGCTTTTGCATACCAAGTTGAAGTTTCACAAATGGTGGCTCCAAAGGGGCAGACTCGACAAAAAGTGACACTGTGGCCCAGTCTTCCTGAAACTGTCTGGGCAGAGAGAATCAGAGACAGCTTCACAAGACATTCCTGGGCCTCTGAATTGTGCTCAAAGCAGATGAAAGATTATCATCCTAGAAAACTAGGTTTTCCTGGGGGCTGTGAGTGGTGTGGTGAACATGGGATTGAGAACCAGCCGATTTGGAGATGCCTTGGGGTTGGATGAAAATGGCCCAGTGGGGAATGCCGGGGCTGGGAGTGGACTTAGTATCAAAAGGGTAATAAGGACCAAAGATTGGAAGGAAAAATGTACAGCTGAGCTGATGTCAATTTGAACAGATAAGGACTGAGAACCCATATATCCTTCCTGGTGCCCTGATGCCATGGGCTGTAGTGAAATTGCAATTGCTACTTCCTGCTCTTCGCATTCTACTAGAACCCAATTTTGTTCAGGTGTCAACCCTTCCCCTACAGAGCCCATATGTTTCAGTTCCAAATATAGGTGTAAATGGAATAAAGATAATCCTACATCCCTTGCCAGTAATTGGTCTAAAAATGGACTTGTAATAAAATTTGAGCCAATAAGAACTGAGGAGAGATTTTTCTGGGGGAACTCTGAGAAAGTCTTTTCTTACTCCTTTGGAAGAACTTCCCACACGTTGTTTTTCTCTTCCTTTGAACTTGGCTTGAGTGGAAATGTAATTGCTGAAGCCTGTGGATAACACTGGCATGTGGAGTAAGGCAGAACCAAAGGAATTGAAGTGAAACTGAGCTTGAATCATGGTCCTACCTCTGTGCTTTTAATGATGTAAGCAAACCAGGCCCTTTATTGTTTAAGCCTGTTTGAATTATGTTTTTAAATACTTGTCACTACAAGTACTGCTTCTAGAGAGTGGCAGGAAGTGTAAGTTGAGGAATGGGGAGTGTGCTGAATTGAATGATATTATTCCAAATTGACTGAGATTAATTTCTGCCATAAGGTAGATAGAATGAGAGATTAAAATAGAAATTAATTTTTTATTGAAGTATAGTTGATTTACAATGTTGTGTTCATTTTTGCTGTACAACAAAGTGATTCAGTTATACGTGTATACACATTCTTTTTTATATTCTTTTCCATTGTGGTTTATCTCAGGATATTGAATATAGTTCCTTGTGCTATACAGTAGGACCTTGTTGTTTATCCATCCCATATATAATAGTTTGCATCTGCTAACCCCAAACTCCCAGTCCATCCCTGTCACACTCTCCCTCCCCCTTGGCAACCACAAGTCTACTCTATGTCTGTGAGTCTGTTTCTATTTCGTAGATAAGTTCATTTGTATCGTATTTTAGATTCCACATATAAGTGATATCATATGGTATTTGTCTTTCCTTTCTGACTTACTTCACTTAGTGTGATAATCTCTAGTTCCATCCATGTTGCTGCAAATGGCATTATTTCGGTTTATATTTTTAATGGCTGAGTGGTATTCCATTGTATATATATACACCATATCTTTATCCATTCATCTGTTGATGGACATTTAGGTTGTTTCCAGGTCTTGGCTATTGTGAATAGTGCTGCTATGAACATAGGGATGCATGTATCTTTTTGAATTATAGTTTTGTCTAGATATATGCCCAGGAGTGGGATTGCTGGATCATATGGTAATTCTATTTTTAGTTTTTCGAGGAACTGCCATACTGTTTTCCATAGTGGCTGCACCAACTTACATTCCCACCAACAGTGTAGGAGGGTTCCCTTTTCTCCACATCCTCTCCAGCATTTGCTATTTGTAGACTTTTTAATGATGGCCACTCTGACCATTGTGAAGTGATACGTCATTGTTTTGATTTGTGTTTCTCTAATAATTAGTGATGTTGAGCATCTTTTCATATGCCTGTTTGGCCTTCTGTATGTCTACTTTGGAGAAATGTCTGTTTAGGTCTTCTGCCCATTTTTTGATTGGGTTTTTGTTTTTTGTTGTTGCGTTGTATGAGCTGTTTGTGTATTTTGGAAATTAAGCCTTTGTCAGTTGCATCGTTTGCAAATATTTTCTCCCATTCCATAGGTTGTCTCTTTGTTTTGTTTATGGTTTCCTTTGCTGTGCAAAAGATTTTAAGTTTCATTAGGTCCCATTTGTTTATTTTTGTTTTTATGTCTATTGCCTTGGGAGACTGACCTAAGAAAACGTTGGTACAATTTATGTCAGAGAATGTTTTGTCTATGATCTCTTCTAGGAGTTTTATGCTGTGATGTCTTATGTTTAAGTCTTTAAACCTTCAAATAGATATTAATTTTAATCACAGAATATATACAAGCAGTCCTTGCTTTGCACAGTTCTGATATGCACGCATGTCAGTTACCATGGTTTAGTTACATAAACATGGTTCAAATTCCAGTTACTCTGATGTGATATATTAACTGTGTATAACTGGATAAAAATATCAACTTCACTGTTTCAGTCCACAAATCACTACATAAATAACAGATCCTGTTGTGACCAATGACCAATCATGTCAGTTCTTTCAAAGTCTGTTGTTCATGCACAAAGTCTGTTCATGCAGACAGAAAGGCATGTAGTCATGTTGCCTCTGGGTTTCCCAGTGATGCAAACACGTGATATTTTAATAAAATCAATACTGGAAAGAAAGAATTGGCCAAAAAAGATGAAAGTGAAGCAAAGAAAGAAAAAAAGTGATAATGCTGGAGGTGAAATTTGAACTGAATATAAGTGTAGTTAGAAAGAAAAAATTGATAGTGAGGATGTAGACTCTGCCACCATTTGAGAGACTATCGATATACAGTTAGAAGAACTTAATGAAGGTGAATTTATCAGTGTAAGCAAGGAAAGCGATTGGGATGAAAAGGATATAGATGCCCCCAGAGAGAGTGATGCCTGCAAAAACGCCACATTAAATGACCTCATAGAGATATTTCATCAAATTGAAAGTGCAAAGGATAAAATTTGGAAGCTGACTCAAACTTAGGAAGGAGTATAATAATCCGTCAAGACATAGAAAAGATGATCAGTACTCACTGTAATTTATAGGATGAGAAGTTAGGCGCTATTCAAGCTATTCTTTTTGTTTTAAATATAAATTTATTTATTTATTTTTGGCTGTGTTGGGTCTTCATTGCTGCGAGTGGGCTTTCTCTAGTTGCGGCCAGCGGGCGCTACTCTTAGTTGTGGTGCGCGGGCTTCTCATTGTGGTGGCTTCTCTTGTTGCAGAACACGGACTTGAGACACGTGGGCTCAGTAGTTGTGGCACACAGACTTAGTTGCTCCGTGGCATGTGGGATCTTCCCGGACCAGGGCTTGAACCCATGTCCCCTGCATTGGCAGGCGGATTCTTAACCACTGTGCCACCAGGGAAGTCCCCAAACTATTCTTGATAAGTTTTTTTTATAAAGAAATAAAACACTTTAATTCTCAATGTTTCTAATGTTTTAAATTACATACTAAATCAATATTAGTTTTATGACTTTTTCATTTCCCTAAATATTTATAGTCAACAGTAAGAAAGTTTTTAATGTTTTGATTAAAATGTTTAAAGATCACAGAACAATTGTAATTATGCATCCATGCCTTTGCACCAGCCATTCCTTCTGTCCCTCCTCCCACCTCTGTTTGTCTACCTGACAACCTCATATGCATTTCTCAAAACCCAGGTCAGGTGTTAAGGTTGCTTTGCACAGTTTCAGCTTGCTGTGTAAAGAGAGGACTGCCTGGGAAATAAAGTCACAGCTTTCTGCACACCCAAGTTTGTGAGTCTATAAAATTCATACATCTTGAAAATTTGATAGATTTGTATGGATGTCTCCTTCAACATCTTGTTAGAAGGTTTTGCTTTCGCCTGACAACTGGCATGGCATAGGACAAGGGTGCTGGACTAGGTTATTGGGAGGCTTGTGTTCTGGTCCAGCTTTGTGGTTAAGTAGCAGTGTAATCCAGGCCAAGTCACTTAAGCCCCTTCCATTTCCCCTCTGTAAAATACAGTGAATATGAATTTTCAAGGTAATTTTGAACTCTACATTTCTATAATTCTCTACCATTATCAAAGAGAGATAAAGGAAGGGAGAGAAAAATGCACCCCCCCAAAGACTATTGCCATTTTCATAGTAACAATAAATGTTTATGGAGTGAATAAATGATTAGCATGATTTTGGTGAGGTAGGTGGAGCTATGCAAATATTGATGCTGGTAAGAAGCTGCTGTTTACTAGCAGCTATAGCTGCTAGTAGCTATAGCCACCTTGATAACTTAGGGTACCCTATTATGTATTCTTCAGCTTGGTTGACCACTTATTCACATACTCATTGGGCACAGTGCTAGGCACTAGATGAGAAAAGCTCAAGTCCTGCTTTGGAGGATCTCCCACCGTGGTGGGGAAAACAATTCATGCTTCCCAAGGTAGGGGCATTTAAACTGGATTTTGGAAAATGCATATGAGATAGCCCAATAGAGAAAGAGAAATGGGGTTGGGAGGAGGGCATTTTAGGAAGAGAGGATGGCTTGTGCAAAGGCATGGATGCAGAAAATAATATGAAGAGCACTGAGAGTGGAGTGATCAACAGAGGATAGGTGGTGGGAGGATTTAGAAAACACTCTAGGTATTTCTAGTAGGAAGGTTTTAACGGAGAGAATTAGGTGCTTACAGAATTGCTGGAATGGATGGAAATGAAGTAGGGGGTTGTTGTGCAGTGTTTACATCATGTCACCACAGCTGCTACCCAGAGGTTGGGGGATGCTGTTTCCTCACAATGGCTGGGAACAGTGTGAAACCACTGCCAATATCACAGCTGGTACATAGTCTTTGACTGGACAGTAGAATAAAGTATGGCTGGTAAAATACTCAGCCTGATGCCATCTGTTACTATAGTATAAGAGGAAGAACAACTTCAGCTTCCTTTCTCTCCACCAAATCCTGCATGAGTGTATTTAACTGACAGGATCACATCTAGAACCTGGTAGCAAGGGGATCTGGGAAATGTAGTTCCCAGCCTCCCAGACCCTGTGATAAAGAACTCAGGAAGGGATTGGGAATGAATGCTGAGGGTCAATAGACAATATCTAGCATAGCTGGGAAGCCAAGTTGGGACCAGACTGTGAGGGGACTGGAAAGGCATGCTAAAAGTATCAGAAAATGCTGCATGGGATGCCACTGAAAGTTAAAAGCAGGATTTTCACAATTCAATCGGTTTTATAAGCATTGATGGCATAGTAGATGCCATTCTTCTAAACGAAGAAAACCCCAAGCTCTATACCACAATAATTTATTAAATAAATAATATATGTATAACCATGCAATGAAAAACTCCTCTAAAGGTTTTTTAAAAATTATGTACAGTCAACCCTTAACACAGGTTTGAACTGTGCAGATCCACTTTTACAATTTTTTTTTCAAAAATAAATACTAGAGGGCTTCCCTGGTGGCACAGTGGTTGAGAGTCAGCCTGACGATGCGGGGGACACGGGTTCGTGCCCCGGTCCGGGAAGATCCCACATGCCGCTGAGCGGCTGGGCCCGTGAGCCATGGCCACTGAGCCTGCGCGTCCAGAGCCTGTGCTCCGCAACGGGAGAGGCCACAACGGTGAGAGGCCCGCATACCGCAAAAATACATACATACATACATACATACATACTAGAGTACTACAACACAATCTGGGGTTGGTTGAATCTGTGGATGCAGAGCCAGGATGTGGAAGAGCATCAAATATGGAGGGTAAGGGGCAGACTGTAAGTTATACATGGGTTTTCAACTGCATGGAGTGTCAGCGTGCCTAATGCCCACGTCATTCAAGCGTTAACTGTATTTGTGCTAACTCATCACCCATTTATTTATTGGGCGCACATTTTGTGGCAGGCATTGTGAATACAGATATAAAGCACCCATGGTCTCTGACATTAAGAAGCTAATGTCCTTTTTATCTTCGGTTTTTAGAGGGTTATTTGGTAGGTTAATTCATTGATTCTCAAAGTAGCTTCTGCTGAACCTTGTAAGAGGAACATCTTGTAAGATGCTAAGAAAAAAAATGGTCCCGCTATCAAACCAGGTTTAAAGAATTTGTATTTTATTTCCTCTTGCAAATTTCAACCTCTAATAAATCCTGTAGTAAAACATTAACTATTTAATTTTGTTTTACCAAAATTACCCACTGTTGACTCCTAATATGTATCAGCAGTTGAGTTCTTCAGAGCACAGTTGGGGAAAGACCAGCTGCTTGTATAGAAGAGCCAATCAAACTGAAGGCTACCACTGTGCTATTTACAAAAAAAGGGTTTAGATATGAGAGAATGAAAAGAAGAAAACTATTGTAGCTTCAGGTATGATTTCATTTCAGAAGCATTTGCAGGACAGAAAGGACATTGAACTAATCAAACCAATCTTAATACTAAAAACATTAATAGCTATCAAAAATTAATTTCTTAAGGATGAGCTTATTAAGTGCCATAACAATCATCTAGGAAGATGCAAATCTTGGACAGTGGAAGGTTATAACTATTTTAACAGGATGTTAAATGGTGAGCTTGGCCGCAGCAGCAAATTATAGTTGCATTCCAAAAAATTGATCAAGAGGTTTTGCAAACCAGTTACACACTATGGAACCCCTTAACCTACAAGGCCTTGAAAGAGCCTTGAAAGGGTGGAGCAAATGGAAATAGAAGTGGATTTTGTGGAGAGTTATGCTGTGGTCCTTCACCTGTGGCTCTAGGGAGGCCTCCCTAGAGTCACTAAGGGGAGCTGTGGGGTGTTGCTTGCCTCACCTCTTGCCTGCAGTTGAGACACTTTCTCTTGTATGACTCTGGCCTGGGGGATCTGGGTGGGATCGCAGCTTTGGCAGAGAGCGGGGAGGCTGCGTGAGTTTGGCTGGGCCTTCTCTCCAAGAATCAGACAAAGAGCACTGGATGTGGGCTAAGACGGCAGATAGAGGCAGCCTGGGGCTGTTCTAAATCCTGCCCAGTAGGCTATCTGGAGTGGATGCAGGAAAATCAGAGACTGGGGGAGAATATCAGCTGGAGGAAAATGAATTGCCTGCAGCACAGAAAGTTCAGGCAAGTGTTCCCAAGCTGAGGCTTCTGAGGAACTGTCCACACAAAACAGCTCCAACCTCTGCCAGTCCCACCGTATGAGAAGCCTGCTTACGACAGTGCCTGTTAAACCGTTGATATGCTGCGGCCTTTACCTCTCCCACTGCCCCTGCTTTGACCTTGCTGGGCACAGAAATCTAGGCCAGCTCACTGGGAGAGGAGAGATGCCCAGCAGAGAAAAGACAAAGGACCATCATCGGTGACCAGGCTACAGCGAGCCCCAGTGGCAGAAGTTTTAAACGCTCATTCTGCATCGTGAACCGAGACTGTCTTAACTTAATATGACTATAGAACTTCTATTATTTACAGTAACAAGGAGGTCACAGCACCTGACCTCATGTTCCTACAAAGGTTAGTGCATTACCCCCACTGACCAGGCTTAAAGGGACACTGGGAGACAAAACTAACTTGCTTCCACGATTACCCCATGAGTTCTGCTTGTTCAATGTACCCTTTACACCGTTAAAGACAACCGACACAGGCATGTGTGAGAAGATATTGGTAGATGCCTGCAATACAGCAGGGCCTTGTTATAACGTAACATGCCACTAAATATAGGCTGGTAAAATCCTAATCCTGTCGTGTGTGTAGAAGCAAATCTATCCTGGGTTATTTTAGACACATCTGTAAGATGAAGGCTAAAGACTGGGACAAGACGTGATGTGTTGAATCTAACTGAAGGCTGGCAGAGGGGCGAGACCTGTTGCAGCAGGTCCTACGGTCCCTCCTTTCACCATTTTGGGGGTTTCCGGAGTCGCAAGTGCCAGGCTTGACGCTGGGGTTTCAAAGCTGTTTCCCCAGCACCTGACAATTTAGCAGGGGAGACTGACAACAACGCAACCACTAACGGACTCCGGAGATCCTACGAGCTAAGCAAAGTCAGAGTAGGTCAGCGTGGAGGTTCATTTACAAGTGAGGGTTAACAATAGAATTTGGCTTTGAACTACAGGTGGGCATTTGCTAGACTGAGAAGCATTTAACCTTGCAGGTAACATGAGAAATCAGGAGGTAGTCTCACCTGTGATTCTTACATTGGTGAAGCTTCAGAGTCATCTGGAAGCTCCAAACCCCCAGTGATTCTATCTCTGGTAGAAATCAAAAGCTCAACAGTATAGTCCCACAACCCTCCCAAGCTCCCACATGATTCTGATACAGTAAATTTTGGCATTTGGGAACCGCTGGAAGGGCTCAGCAAAAGGATCTGACTTGGGTTTATGAAGGTCTGGTTGGCTGTTCTGCAACGGTGAATGGTTTTACTGAAATCGGTACCCACAGAAAGCCCAACAAACACAACCAACAGCTCTTGTTAAAATGAATGAACTTTTATTGCTATTTTATAAAGCTTAATACTTTGCTAAAGGAAAAAAATTATATAGATAATATAGCCATTAGAAGAAAGAGCAGAGCTGAGTGATACAAAAAAAGCAGTAAGCAGCAATAAAATTAATACCTACACAAAACTAGCAGTGCAACAGATAAAGCAGAAAGCAGCTTTACAATGGGAAAAAAGGTATTTAAATACAGAAGTAGCACCTTACAAAAAGGAACTGAGAAATGTAAACTTGGTAGGTAGATTCAAGTATAAAAGTTATACCCCCAACTCTTGTACCAGAATGAAAGGGTTTCACAAACCCTGGACAGTGTAGGGCACACACACACCTCCCTCAGTGCTGACTCAAAGCTGCATTTCCTTAGCAGGATCACTGACAATCTTTTTTTTTTTTTTTTCTTCTTTTACGAAATTATACAATGATAGACTCAAGATTGCCACGGCTTCTTCACCACCCCTAATATCCAAGTCTAGCTCAGCTGCTCCACTACCATCAGTTGCTCTGTAACAAATTCATATTCCCGACGGAAACAACCACTGCATTATTATTTCTACACGTCACAAAGACACATGAAGAAGTGGGTACTGAAAACAAAAGGAACCTGCTCTTGGTTTTCTACTGCTAAGAATGGTCACAGAATCATAATCTCATTTATGGGTTTGTTTCTTAACACCCCTCAAGAACTGTGAATCCTCTGAGGTTTATGTGGTCATATCATGAACAGACTTACAAAAAAAAAAAAAAAAAAAGGATAGCAGAGAAAGTGGTGGGCATCCAAGAACAGTGAGGGGAAAATCGGTCTGTGTTTTCATCTAAATATAGACCTCTCAAGTGAAAATATTTTGTGGAAGGTCTGAAGCATTGATATATTTAAAATGCATGTATCCTGTGCAGATTTATATGCCACGTGTCTTATAATCTACTTGAAAAAGGCATATTTTTATTTCGATAGGGAACCCATCATATTAGTTCAGGGTAATCGTTACCATGCAATTAGATTAGCTGATGATGAGAATCACATTTTTTACCAGTTTAACTCTAGAGAATTAAACTCTAGAGCGTTCACAGTCTTGTGAACAAGGGGGAAAAAATATCATCTTGTAAACTTTAAAAGTTTAGTGTTGATAAAAATTTTATATAATAGCAAATTTATTTAATCTTGCTACCTACCTCAAGTTTTCAAAAATCTTGTGGGGGTGATAAGGCTAATATTATCCTGTAGTTAATATAAAGCTACTTTATTCAGACTCCCAGAGTCTCTTAAATTAATATCTTTATTCTTTCATATAACATTTTCTTGGGTCCAAAAAATAAAAATAAAATCCTACACCAAGATTCCACATCTAAGAAGTATAAAAAAGGAGAGAGGAATAAAGAAAGGAAGGAATGAAGGAATGGAGGGAAAAATGAAGGGAGGGAGAAGGGAGGGAGGGAGGGAAGGAGGAAGCCATTTACTCTGAAGAGACAATGAGGTAAATAATACATCTAGGCATACAAAGATCTAGTTTGGCTACTTAATGAAACCCTAAAGTAATATGGTTTAACAAAGGGATACTGGTAAGTTTCCAGAATTATATTTATGCTAGAACAACGATCCCCTGCACTCTCTGTTCTTATTTTGCATTTCTAGGAAAAATAACTCTGATTTGAATATTCTTGGATTCTGAACATCAATGTGTCCGTTTTCCCTCTTATTCTTCCCAACATGAAGAAAAAAAAGTAAAAGAAAATAAAATAAAGTATCACCTATTGTCCTACATCAATTTCTACGCTGTCACTCTTCAGAATTCTACTAAAAGGTCCCAACTAGGTTCCAATTTTCCATATAATTCCTTTCTACCATCCTGATTTATTCAATAAACAGCAATTGCTAGAAGACATCCCATACCTGACGTTCTACAGTTAACATTTAAATTAAAACACAAGGGCATGTAGTGAAGGAAACTGAACATAGTAGGATTTTTTTTTTTACAAACGAACAGTAAAACCTCACTGTTCACACAGTTATTGAGAAGCAGCTATCTGGCTGCTAGAGTTCATCCTAATTCTCAGGCCCAGCTCAGGTTAGCACAGTTCATTATAGCAAGGTGTGTCTTCACAGTTATTCTGGTCTTGACATTCCGTCATGTATATACACTTATCCACATTATTACTAGGTTGTAAAGTAAGTGCAGGGCAAATTATAGGAAAAAAGTACAAACATTCAAGTCGTCATACCCTGAAAAACATGTGTTTTGCTCTCGTTGTAAACTTTTTGCACTAAATCCCACTTCAGGAAAAAAATAAATAATACCATAGGATTCAAACTGAAGTTGGCTTCCTGATGAAGCCGAAGGAAGCAGTAGCTTTTTCAAACTGCAGAAAGGAAGTTTCTCTCACCACAGATCTACTCAGGGTGAGTGGGAATACACGTCAAGAACGCTCAACCCAGTTAAGTGCTAGACGGGCCTCCCCCACTTTAGAAAAACCACAAGGCTCCAGGAGGCTGTTCAGATCTCCTTCCAGCAACAAGATGATTCTTGAATGAAAACCACAACAGTCAGTTGGTGCTTCCACTGTGACACCACGAACAGAGTCTGGACTCTAACTGGTAAGAAATGCACAATTAGGAACAATTACTTTCAGGAAAATAGATGCTTCCTGAAGATGGATAGTTAACATTAGAACCAGGGGATGCAGGAGAGAGGAAGGATGCATGCTGAAGACCAGATGGTTTGCATTCTAGTTTCTGTTCACCATTAGGACATGACCTGTAACACAGGGAAATTCAGGCACCTCCATCCCACCCCTGCTGGGCAAAGCGTCAGGTTAGTCGGCCCCGCCGCTGGGGATTTCGAGCCTCCTCTGTGCTGAGCTGGTGTTTCGTGACTGATTCCTTTCTCTTCTCCTAAGGACAGGGTCCCCGAGGCTGCCAGGCGTCTTGAAAAACGTCTCTCGATGTGTGCGTCGGATGCTCTTGGGGGTCACTGGAACTGGTGACTAAAATAGAGAAGGAACAAAAAAGAGTACATAAAAACAGAAGTGAAGTCAAATTGTACCCAGTCTCTGAACTGGAAGCCCCCTCTTTTTTTAATTGAAGTAGAGTTGATTTACAATATTGTGCCAACCTCTGCTGTACAGCAAAGTGACTCAGTTATACACATAGGTGTTCGTTTTTTATATTGTCTTCCATTATGGTTTATCGCAGGATATTGAATATAATTCCCTGTGCTCTACAGTAGGACCTTGTTGTTTATCTATCCTACATATAACAGTTTACATCCGCTGATCCCACACTCCCAGTCCTGCCTCCCCCTTGGCAACCACCAGTCTGTTCTCTATGTCTGTGAGTCTGTTTCTATTTTGTAGATAGGTTCATTTGTGCCATATTTTAGATTCCACATATAAGTGATATCATATGGTATTTGTCTTTCTCTTTCTGACTTACTTCACTTAGTATGGTCATCTCTAGTTAAATCCACGTTGCTGTAAATGGCATTATTTCATTCTTTTTTATGGCTGAGTAGTATTCCACTGTATATATGTACCACATCTTCTTATCCATGGACATTTAGGTTGTTTCCAGGTCTTGGCTACTGTGAATAGTGCTGCTATGAACATAGGGGTGCACGTATCTTTCTGAATTATAGTTTTGTCTGGATATATGCCCAGGAGTGGGATTGCAGGATCCTATGGCAACTCTATTTTTAGTTTTCTGAGGAATCTCCACACTGTCTCCCATAGTGGCTACACCAACTTACATTCCCACTAACAGTGTAGGAGCCCCCTCTTGACCTGTGTCGCTGTGATCCCCACACAGGTGTTCCATCCTCTTTGCTTTTCTGTCACACTCCTCCAATGTATCTCCTTCACAACACTTACCACAGTTGGAAATTAGCTGATTTATTCTGTGTGCAGAAAGGCAGCCTAGCGAAGAGGTCACAAGTGTGGCACTGACACCTGCAGCCAGGGTTTGGGCTCTGCCATAACTAGCTGTGTGACCTCGGGCAAATTACTTAACCAGTCTGTCCCTCAGTTTCTTCATCCATAAATGGGGATGATAAAAGTACCAACTTAGCAGGGTTGCAACAATTAAAGGAGATGAGATTAATAAAGCACTTTAGATCATGCCAGGCAAGTAGTATGTGCATGTGTCTTTGCTCTTTTTGTTTACTTGCTAATATTTATCCTCTCACGTTACATATTTATCCCTTTAATGTGCCCTAAAAGGGCAGGGACCATTATCCTGTTTACTGTTACATCTTTACTGCCTAGGTCAGTGCCTGGCACGTAACTGGTGATCAAGAAGCATATGCTATATTATAATCGCCTTGTTTAAAAACTAACATGTATCTTTCAATGTCTAACAAACTTTTGAGCCCCTGAATTACTTATCTAAAATACTTTTGGTCACAACGTAACTCTTTCTCTGGGAGAGAAATAATTACTCTGAACGATGCCTAATGAATAACAGGAATTCAACAAATGCTCACTGACTGAACTACAGATGGAGTTGGGGGAGGCAAATAAAGTACTGATTAATTTATATCGATTACAGACATTTATCTATGTACATCTGTATCTATTTTGAATATGTATATATATACACATCAAGGAAACAATGGATATATTAACATATAGCCATTGCCTCCTAAACAATGCATTTTATGAAATGATGGATGCTAAAAATCTTTGAGCTAGTATCAAGACTTTCGTTTCCCTTGATTTTTTCTATAGCTGCACAATTAAAATTCAGGATGGTCTCCGTTATTAACCTAATGAAATGAGAGCTTGGAGAAATCATCTGAATATTCAGCATGCGTCACAAATCCCCATGAGCTATGCTTTAAATAAGTTCCTCCTGAGTCTAAGAAACAGATTGACACCTAAAACGAGTTTTGCCTCTAAAGCACAGGATCTCCCACCTTCTGTCTCCATGCTTTATGAAATAAGCAGATACCTCTGGGTCTACAATGGAAGCCAGGTAGAATCTGATGTAGCACCCCTGTCCTACGGTTGTTTGACTAAAATCTGATTAAACGCAGGCAAATGCTATCACGGAGTGATGCTCCTTCTTGTGCGGAGCTGAAATGAACCTTTGGGACTCACCTGTTGTAACTTTACCACAGAGGCTGGATGTCCTCCGTAAACGGGGGACTCGGGCTGGATGATGCTGTGTGATCTTGACATCACCGGACTCAGGTTAAGTGAGTGTGGACCCTGAAGCTGAGCATCTGTGGAGGGGAGTGTCGATGACTTTGGATTAACCAGGGCAGCAGGGCCGATGAGGAGGTGAGCTGTTGATCCAAGGCCAGGCAAGCCGAGATTCACAGGTCCCGTGCTTGGGAGAGCACTGGAAGCAGAGGACACCAGCCCGGGCATCGTGGGTGAATAGAGAACAGGAAAAGGGCCCAGCGTCGGCGATGGCAAGACCATGCATGGAACACTGAGCGGCGGCAGCTGACCTGAAGACGGTCCCACAGCACGGGGGGTCTGATTGCCAGATAAGAGCACACTGAAACCATTTAGTCCTGGAACAGAAGCAGAACAAGGTGAAAGTCAGGGCAATGTGAAGACACCATCTAAGCTCCCACCCCTCAGGGCCCTTTCAAACGGGAGCCCACTGTCAATCAACCCTCATGCCGCAGCCTGGCCACCCGCTCTGTGCTCTCCCAGCCCCGCACCGTCTCCTTGCCACAGTGGCCACCGCTGAATTCCCACAGTTACCTATGTGACAGTTTGGTGGATGCTTGAGTCTCCTGAGAGACTTGATTAACATGAGCTCCACTGAATCCAAACTGAGGAGGAAAGTGAACTTGGTTGGGAACAATGATAGCTTCCTTTTTACAAAACTTCTAACAGAAATTTATATTTCCCTCAATTAAGACCACGGGCAACAAATCACAACAGAATGAACGGTACCTTGAATTTATCACTAGTAAAAAGCACAGATGTATTCATGTAATGTTACCACGATGGCAGATGTCTTAAGAGTCTAACGGTCCCCACAACTGTGAGGTTATGAGAGGCTTGCACTTGCTGTCAGATCTTTTTATTACTATAATTAAAAAAAATTCCTTTTCTAACTGGATTTCAATATAATTGGCTTCCTCTGTAATCCTATGTATTTAATTCTCTGCATTTGTAAACATCCTGAGGAGGAATCCACGGCCTTCACCATAGAGTCCAAGGGCCCATGGCCCAGAAAAAGCTACTGATCCCTATGCTGTGCTGTCATTTTCATTCTGAAGAAGGCGGGTCTGTTTTTTTTATTTATTAAGGTATCAGCAACACTGAGTAGCGTGCTTAGACGAAGCCCTAACAAAATATTTGCTAAAGGAATAAAGAATGTTTTCTAGATAAATGAGAAATAACAAACACCTACCTAACCTGTGACGGGAACAAGGGATTGAAGAAAATCACTTTAAGTCTCTTTGCAAGAAAGCAGCCTCATGTACACAATGCATATTTAAAAAATTAGGTATCTGTTATATTTCAGCTTTATTTCAAGAGTAAGAGCATTTATTGAGTCTTACTAAGCGTCAGGCACTATTATTCTAAGTGCTTTAGATGTATTATCTTATTAAATTTAATCCAATTTTCACAGCACCCCCATGAAGCAGGTGCTCTTATTATTGCTGTTTTACCAATGAGGAGGGCTGAATACTTAAGTTCACGCAGATAGTAAGTGGTTTTAATGTCCAGCCCTCTCGCTCCTGCCCTGCACTCGACCACAAGGACATGTCAGCACTTCTGAATATTGAAGAGATCAGCATGTGAGCTGCACATGGTGGCCAGGACGTCCACATTGTTAAACTGAACCACTGCCAGATTCAGCTGAATTATAAAAACAGAATCACCTTTTGAATACGTTGTGCTTTTTACCAAGTAAAGTTGAATGCGTTAAAAATAAATTACCTGCCCTAACTGTTTTCTCCTTATCTGTGAGGTTGGTGAAAGTGAAAGCAGCCTCTGCCTTCATTTCGTCGATGGAGAAAGCAAGGGGCTAGGACTGAAACGACTCAGAGGCAGCTCATCAATGCACCAGCTTGGTCGGGTGACATGAACAAACATTCAAACATCAAATTTATTACCCGAGTACCCCAAGGGACTCGAAGACATGACACCCCTTACCTGCTGGCGACTGCACGTAAAGATACTGCAGCAAAGAGGGCTCTTTGGTGCTTTCATTTTCTTTCGAAGGCTTTTCTATCTCTGTATTCCTAGAAGGATTTCCCCACTCAGAAGAAATGAAGCAGTCTGCTGTAGCCTTCCCCGAAACCTCCTTTGCAGCAGAAAGTTGTCCATTCATGTGAATGTCTTCATGGGGTGCAGGTCCCCTTTTATCCACAGTCTTGGAAGAGGCAATGTCCGTGGAATCTGAGGGTTTCTAAGCACAACCCAACCAGGAACCAGAAAAGCAAGTCAAAATCCCAGCAGTAAATTATAATAACAGCTTTCTCCAAATAGCTAACATATAAACAAAAAGGTCAGACACAGCTGTGTGCCACCCTGATTTGTGTATGTCAGTTGTTTCTGTCATATTTATAGGAACGGCCTGAAGATCACTGTCACGTCATGCGCTTCTGTAGGCTTACGATTTCTTAAGCACAGAAACGATGGAGATTTTAATAATGGGAAACTGGGTATGGTGTTTAGACTGTGAAATAAATTTCTGAGCTGGAACACATAAAGGGTGTTGATGCTGCAGGCTTTTAGGGCTTGATAAGAATTGCAGGGCTGACCCAAAGCTGTCTTGGTTATCTAAGACACGTATATATAGATATACCAGTCAGTCTTTTCCTTCCGTTTTGCAACCCCAGGCTATATACAAAATTAGAAAAATTCATTCTGGCAGGAGGAAGGCATAGAGGAGGAAGGGTCTTAATTAATGGACTGATTTCCATGAGGTGTGCCTCCCTGACCCTCTACAAACAGCGGCAGGGAGAGTGCTTCTGCTTCCTGAGAGTCTGACCAGTCATATCTCATTAACCTCCGAAAGGCTACTGTGGACAGCTCAGAGTTTTGTTCTTTTCATTTTGTGGCTAGGGAAACGGGCCCTCTGAGCAGTGACCCGAGCACTGACATAGACACTGAGGGCCAAACGGCACCTACATTCTTGACTGTGGACCCCAGGTGCACCCTGGATTAAGATGATTATTTCATCAACATGTTAAAAAAAAAAAAAAGTATAGCAAAAAAGACTGGGAAAGAATATACAAACATGTTGACAGTGATTGCCTCTATGTGGTGGGATCATGGGTAGGTTTTTTTCCCTTTATACTTTTTAGCGTTTTATGCAAAGTGTGATTTTTATAAAAATCACTTTTGTTACAGCACTGCTTCATGGCAAGATTATTTGGGGCGGCCAGTCCTGGGCTTAATTATACAAGTGACACATGCACTGCTTCCTATTCCAGGCTCAGTAGCTTATCTGTGTGTCTCTATTGGGAAGGAACTACGGGTCGACAGGCCAATCAGCTAGCACGTCCACCGGAACCCCTTACCTTGGGCATGACGAGGGAGAGGGGGCCGTCTTCGTAGTCCCTGCTTTGTCTCTTCGTGGCCGGCTCTTCCTCCTCCTGGGGCTTCCTCTCCTCCCCTAGGCGCTTCTGAACTGAGGGCGTGGCTGAGCGCTCTGCTGTGCCTTCCGAGCCCCTGCTGTCCCTCTCTGACCCTGACCCCGGGGACGGCGGCTCTTGCAGGCTCCCACACAGCATGAACAGCGAGGTGGAGGGCACATACACCAGGGGCTGGCCGGCCAGCAGAGCTGGCTTCAGGCTCTCCGCGTCCAAGGCGGCAGAGGCGAGGGAGACACCTCCTTGTCCGTTCAGACCATTCTGGGCAGAGAAGGCCTGCAAGTCCGTTGGAGCCACGGAAAGTACTGGGTGGGCCAAGGCATTAACACAGTATTCTGAGTCAACAGAGAGGCCAGGGAAAGGAGCAGCGGCCTCCAGGCTGCTTGACGGAGGTATCGCTCTCTGATTGGCAAAAGCTTCTGCCCTGGAATAAAAGAAACAGAGTGGGACCCATCCAGTTACCACATTCTACCAACTCCTGACTCTTGCTTTCCTAAAGAGAGATGTACCAAAGCAGGAGTGAGAGAATACTCCTCAGGATGCCATTAAAGCGCACTCTCTGAGCCCGTGAGCTGACTCCAGAGGCAGATGACCATATCACCTGGATGGATGGTTAGGGGTGGGGTAGGGGGATCTCAGGTGAGGGTTAATAGAGGCTCCTCCCCTGCCTCTCCCACAGCCAGCAGCCATCAGCTACCCAGCACGTACCCCTTCCCAGGCACACAGATGCTACGATGACTAGCATAATAGGGTAATAATTTCACATAATTATTATAACACTAGCTACTCTCATCCATCCCCCCTGCCCCTGTTTACTAGGGAGGAAAACAAGCTCAGAGGCTAATCCACCCACTGAAGGTCACCCAGTGGGGCCTCACAGTCACTGTGAGAGCTCCTGGGTAGATAACAGAGTCTAGGCCAGACATTGATTTAAAGGACATACCTAGTTTGTCTCAAATCCTCTGTGAGATAAATGAAGTGGGCAGTGAGTGAGGAAATAAATTTATCTACAAAATTATTTTCTGTCATTCTTGTCCCATTCTGCTCCATATTACTACAGAATTTTTAGGCAGCACACATTCAAAATTAAGTCCCCTCAATCTAGATTATAAACGATGTCTGGGCCTTTTATAAAGAAAAATTTCCAAATACTAGAAAGCATGTTTATATTTTTAGTATTATTTTGCAAGTAGATGAGGAAGACTCTTTCGAGACTCCTTTAAGGACTAGTAAATAGAGAACAGGGATTTCCCTAAACCTCTCTGAGGGAATCACTGAGAGCAATTTTGCCCACGTTCTCGCCCCCTGTGGTGCTGGGAATAAGCGGAGTGCACGGGGCTGCAGAGGTGAGTAAAGCTCTCCAACCACAGCCTCCCGGAACAAGTGATGGCTATCACTCAGCTCCATGAAACAACGTGCCCACGCTGATGGTCGCACCCACTGCCCTACCTCTGGCCGTTCACCTTCAACCTCCCCATCTCCACCAGTAAGATCACCGTCACCTGAGACCCAGGTGTTCTTTGTGATGCCTCTTTTCTACTTCAGTGACTCTTGCCGACTCACTGTCTTATACTGATTTCCATTTCTTTCTATCCCCAGCTGACACGGCTCAGACCAGCACCACAGCAGACCAGAATGACTAGGAATGCTCTATTCTATGATCTCCTAATCTGAAGCCCTTCTCTATTCCAAGCCCACCCGCTTAAAGCAGCCAGAATGGTCTTCTCCAGTGAACCTACAATAACTCTTTACCATCCATCTAATAAATCCAAACTCTTCAATTTGGCTTTCAAAGCTTTCTGCCAACTTGACCTACTTACCTCCAATATCCCAAGCTCTTCTTATAAATACTTCCTTTCATGATCCTATTTGGACAGATCATTAAGGCCAGACTAACCAGTTTATTTCCCCTCCACTCCCTGATCCTGGCTCAACGATCTGTTTCTTCCCATGTCTGGCATTATAAACCCCTCCTGTCTTCGCTTTAGCATTTCCTCTGCTAATACATGATTTCCTTGAAAATCAGATCCCAAATCTGATTCAGCTCTGTCGCTTAATAGCATTGCAACCTTGGGCAAGTTACTTAACCTCTCTGGATTTCAGTTTCCTCTCTGTAAAATGAGGATAATAGTACCAACCTCAAAAGGTTGTTTTTGTGATATTAGATGAGATAATACACATAAAACTTCAGGAATAGTACCTGGTAGTTCATAAACAACGTTAGCTACGATGATGACAAAGTGATTCATGGGACTATGATGTGTCATTTCTCAGTGTCACATTAGCAGTGACTTGTCTTTTCTCATTGTATTTGTCTTTTTATTTATCTTTTTCCTTGTAAGCTTTCATGGCCTAGGGGAATAAATTTTTCATACTTTTGTGTCCCTGATGCCATATCCTGCACAGTGTTGGGCACAAGGGGGAAACTTACATAATTCTTAATAAACAAACGACTGACTTTTGAGCAGGACTGTTAAATTTTACCTTTTGATGGGTGGCATTTCAATTTAGTCAAAGTTAAGACTAGGAAATAGAAAAAAATACACTTGGAGTTTTTAAGACTACTTACTGTGAATTGTCTTCTAGTTTCTGTCTGTAGACAGCTGCCAGACTTCCGATTTCTAAGGAGTAGCCACCTGACCCTAAAAAGGAAAATGAAGGTCTAGTGAATATAGCAGGGGACTTATACACACCAATTATATACAGCAGGATTCATTATTCACAGCTCAGGGATTATAAGACTATCTCAAATGCATTCTGGTTTTGATTCAAATAGAGAAATGTCCAGAAGCTAGCTGTTAATGGTGAATGCAGGTCTCATCAAAGATTAGTAAGAAAACAAAACAAAGCAAGTATTGCTTTGTAAGTCTGATGAATTGCTGAGATGCATCAAACAGGCCAACCATGGCAAACCAAATGATCTTCAATCTTTTAAGGCCGGCTAGAATAATTTCAGGCATGGGGCTATGTTTATAACCTTGAAGTCACCAACTCTTTTACCCGCCCCCCACCCCCAAATCATTTCACTTGAGGTAAGTGAATAAAACAGGCACAGCCTAGAGTCAGCTCACTTTAAAATGACAGTGCATGGGTCGGGCTGCAATTACATGGTGACTGATGGATTCCATGGATTAAGTAAAGGCAGATACCTTGTTTTTCTCTGTAAGGGCTGCTGGGTTCTGAGTTCACTTTCCTCTGGATCCTCTCAGAAGCCTGATCTGAGTTAAAGGAGCCATGTCGAGCAAGCTTCTGTTTTGCACATAATTGAATGTGGCTGTATGTTTCTCTTTTCAATTCTGGTAGGACAGATGCAGAAACATCCACTATTTCTTCATCTAAATAAATAAGAGAATTGGTAGTGTTGTTATACAGCTATAATTCAGGATAATTTTAGCCTTTTTAAGATATGGCTTTGAGGACCTATCATTGTAATGGAGCTACCCTATAAATTAAAAACTAAGACAATCAAAGGAATTTTATAAGCCTTGTGTCAAACCCCAATTTCTTTCAATGTATTGTACTAGTCCTTTTTAAAAGTTAGTGGATGACTTTAAAGTAAGACTGAATCCATATATATTCTAAAATTATCTAAACTGCAACAAAAGTAGAACAGGATGTTCTATAACCCAAATTAGAATGGACCTGACATTTTAGATGCTTTCTTTGGGCAGAGATATCCAAGAAAAACCCAATCATACTCAGCCCAACGTGCAGATTTAGAGATTTTAACGTTAATTGAGATCAGCCTCTTACGCCACAGCCCTAGGGCAATGAGTATAAGAACCTCTGTTTTCTATTATTATGCTTTATTATTTCTTTCTTATGCGGTAGGAGGCTCAGTTACTAAGTGACCAAAGGAATAAGGTCAGCAGAAACTTCACGGCTGAAATGCTGCAGAACAGTGAGGATAATAGAAGGCTGGGCCTCGGAGGCACATTTTATGCTTAAATAAGCCTGTGTGAAATCAGGACAGAAATTTCTATACAGAACCAGGCCTATATTCTACAAAGAAACGACCCCTGTTGTTCAGATAGTCATTCCTACCCTGCTCATCTGTGCTATTTTTTTGTAAGTTCAAAGCATGTACATTCAAATTATAAGACTGATTTAATAAACTGAAAGGCCCAGCTAGACTTACATTTTCTAAAACACACAAATATTGAAAAAGAAAATCACCTTACAGTTTTCTTTTTCTTATAACAAAACCCCAACAGATGTTCTGTTTAGAAAATCCGAAGTTAAAAAAAAATCAGAAGTTATAGTATCAAAAAGAAGAAAATGGGTCAAGATAGTAATGGATCATATCTACACTCCTTCCTGCAACAAATAAAATATTGGACAAAATATATAAAACAATGGCTCTCAAGACATTGGACATCAGAACAGTGATCCCTTAGAGATCACTGGGAAGAACTTAACCCATATCCTCTCTGAATTCCTACCGAGCCACTACTGCCATGTGTAGTGCTTAAGAGTTATCTAATTTTCAAATGTGTGCTAATTATACACCTTCAGTAGAAGCTCATTAACCAACTGAAGTGCATAAAGCACTGATTTGGGTACCAGGGTGTAATCAAAGGTGAATAAAAACTGTGTCTGCCCTCAAAATTGTACAGCGGGGACAAAGCATAATATCACCAAGTACAATAGCATGATGCTAAACTGCAATCGTTTAGATGAGGCACTCTGCTCTGGGTGATCAGGGAAAAACTTCATGCAAGAGCTGATGTTTGAGTGACATCTTGAAGGTTGAGTAGAATATTTTTATGTTGAAAGGGGGAAGAGAGCTTCACAGGTGAAAAGACCAGGAGAAGCCAGAAGCAGAGGGGTAGAAAGTGGCAAAGCTGTACACTTCACGCTGGCAGGGGCTGTATCACATACGTCTTTGAATCTCTCACGGCATTAGAACAGGCAAACCTCGGAGATATTGCGGGTTTGGTTCTAGACCACTGCAATAAAGCGAGTCACATGAATTTTTTGGTTCCCCAGTACATATAAAAGTTAGGTTTACGGGGCTTCCCTGGTGGCGCAGTGGTTGAGAGTCCGCCTGCCGATGTAGGGGACACGGGTTTGGGCCCCGGTCCGGGAAGATCCCACATGCCGCCGAGCGGCTGGGCCCGTGAGCCATGGCCGCTGAGCCTGCGCGTCCGGAGCCTGTGCTCCGCAATGGGAGAGGCCACAACAGTGAGAGGCCCGCGTACAGCAAAAAAAAAAAAAAAGTTAGGTTTACGGGGCTTCCCTGGTGGCGCAGTGGTTGAGAGTCCGCCTGCCGATGTAGGGGACACGGGTTTGGGCCCCGGTCCGGGAAGATCCCACATGCCGCCGAGCGGCTGGGCCCGTGAGCCATGGCCGCTGAGCCTGCGCGTCCGGAGCCTGTGCTCCGCAATGGGAGAGGCCACAACAGTGAGAGGCCCGCGTACAGCAAAAAAAAAAAAAAAGTTAGGTTTACGGGGCTTCCCTGGTGGCGCAGTGGTTGAGAGTCCGCCTGCCGATGTAGGGGACACGGGTTTGGGCCCCGGTCCGGGAAGATCCCACATGCCGCCGAGCGGCTGGGCCCGTGAGCCATGGCCGCTGAGCCTGCGCGTCCGGAGCCTGTGCTCCGCAATGGGAGAGGCCACAACAGTGAGAGGCCCGCGTACAGCAAAAAAAAAAAAAAAAAAAAAAAAAAAAGTTAGGTTTACACTATATTGTAGTGTGCAATACCATCACATCTAAACAAACAATGTACATACCTTAGTTAAAAAAATACTTCATTGCTAAAAATGCTAAGCATCACCTGACAACGCAGGGTTGCCACAAACGTTCAATTTGTGAAAAACACAGTATCTGCACAGTGCGATAAAATGAAGTATGCCTGTATAGTCCACATGCAGTAAGTACTTGCTGGGTTGAATTAATTAGACTTGATTTTAAGTGGTTTCATCTAGTTCCTAAGTGAATAATGTGTTATAAATGAGGTAGAGAGCGATATCTGTTATAAGCCTGGGTTAAGTGCCGGAATTTATACTAAGACTAAAATTGGAAAGGTAACTTAAAAATAACTTTAATGGCTTTTTTCCAGGCAGCATAGCCATACATAAAGTAGCTGGTGCAGAAGGATCCAGTCCCCGGTTGTGCAAATATTACTTTTGAAGTAAGCAGAAGACAATACCCTCTTTTGCTCTAATTTAGTAAAATTATGACATTAGCAACTTTTAAAATAAATTACAAAAAAGGTGTTCATTACATCCATACTATATTTAGAAGCCATCTTACCACATATTAGTTTTGGGATAGTAATTGATATAATTTTTACATTATCTGGAATTTCAAAGAAAAACAATGTTTTATTCTGCTAATGCAGAAACAACCAGAGTTCAAAAGAAGTGTCATTTAAAAAAATTGAAAAAATTTTTATTTTATGAAGCCTCAGTCCCAAACTTCCAGGAACTTTGGAATAAAATAAAAAATGCAAAAGAGCTGTGATTTAATAGTTCCAGAAACTGCCAGGTTCTAAGTTATCTGTGTGTAAGCCAACCAGCACAACCATTTGTAGACTAAGGCTCATTGTTCCAAGACTGATGTCACTAGTCTAATTTTGAATGTGATGTGGGTGATGGGAAATGAAGGTGAAGATCAATCTCACTGTGTGGTGGGTGTATGATTTGGAAAAGAACTGGGGATTATACATAAAATGGTCCCTAGCAAAACCATGCCTTACCAGTGGAACTGAAATCCACAGGCCCAATCCACTTGAAGGCGGGTTTCCGGCCTCGCTCTTCTGTTACATGCACTTTCTTTATCAGTGCCAAGCTGGTCAGAACATTGGCTATGTCATAGAGGCGTCGTACCTTTGCTAGAAGATATAAAGACAGTTGCGGTCACACCATACATTGGTCAGCAACACCATTACGTTTTCGTTTATGTGACAGGTCACTTTCTAGCCACCATATATAAGCCTCTAGCAGAGAGCAGTGGGGTAGCGTGAAGAGACCAGTGGCTCCGGCGTGAAATCACCCAGGACTTATGTATCTGATGACACTACTAAGGGAAGGTCACTGTGTTCTCCCATTTCCACAACTTCACACCTCGTACAAGAGGAACCTGGTGACAGGCCAGGATCGCTGTGATTGCAAACGTACCAAGAGAGGGAAATGGGCTGTAATGAAAGGCTTAGGAAATGTAATTCTGATCTGTGGCTCGTCAAAAGCTTGCCTGGAGTTTCTTCCAGCAGGAGGTGGTGGCACCTGCTCCATCAGGCAGCTAGGCTGTGAAAATGACAGGGATTCCCCAGAGCTTCCTGAGAGGCTGCACTGCTGGGCACACAGACTGTCTAGGGCTCAAGGTTACGAGGTATGACTGTGCTGAAGACAGGCAGCGCCTCACCTTTAATCCCAGTGTTCTGGCCACCCAGCGGGGGAGGGGTGGGATGGGCATTCCCTGAGCCTGAAGAGGTTCTGTGAGAGACATTTGAAAGTACAGGGATTGGGGGAGAAATTCAGAGGGGTGGTAACACATTAAACAGGCAGGATGATGCCCACAAAGTAAGTTCTACTCAAGAAATCAACGTATAGGTCGGAAACCTACTTGAACTTAGGGCTAGGATCAAGCAAAGGGCTTTGATTACCGACCAGAAACATCAAGCATTCACCCCAGATGCCATAGTCTTCCCAATCCTGATAGAGCTGGATTTTATCTAGTCATTTCTCCCACAGGGTGGCTATACTTCTAGCTGGAAACAAACAAAAAAAAGCTAGAGAATGTTCAGCTCATGGTTTCTCAGGGCTTGAATGAGCTACCAGGAGCCAGGGGCCTTTGGCTCAGGACCCAGGTTTGATGCAAAAGGAAGATGCACGGGGTGTGAAACTTGGAAACACTTTCCTCGTCCAGCAGCCATGTCCCACCACCCCTATACCCTACCCTGCTCATTCCTCTGGTTCTTACCTGTAGACAACTTTCATGTCCACCCATCAGAAGAGTATGCAGGGGGCAAGGAAAGAAGGGAAAGAAAACTCAGACATTCCGTCTTGGATGCAGCGATACTAAAGAGAAATGCAAAGCCTCTTACATCCTCCCTGACCTGCATTTGTGGGATGCCATTCTGCTTCTACCATCCACTCTGCCGGGGAAAAGGCATATCGGACAGAACTTTCACAGGAATTCTGGTATGTGACCAGCTTACCTCTCACAGCACCAAGAACCTTTATGAAGGCAGGAAGGAGTGCACGTCTCAAAAAAAAAAATAAGTTTTTAAATCTCTGAGGCAGCAAACATCAGCATATGACATCCCACTCTTTCTGTGCTAATAAGTGGATTTAGGTGAAGATGCTTACTTTTAAATTTACTGTGATCCGGCGTATCTTGGCTTTCTTCTATCAGTATTTTGGCAGCCACGTCAAGAGTAACAATCTTGGTTTTGGAGACCAGGAACAGCATGACAAACTTCTGGCTCATAATTCTCAGGGACTTATCTTTTCTACTGTTTGCAGATGCTACAAAGGGAATAAAACAAAAGCGTCAAAACGTAATTTACCACAAGAGAGACTGTACTTCTAGTTTGCCAGACCTATCTAACTGTATCAGCAGATGGAAACATCACTCTTGTTACAGTGATCAGCGGAAGCCTGTTGGACACACATCATAAAAAGATGGTTCACAAAGAAATAAGACAGATTTTCTTGTGGGTCATAAAATTACAGTAGGTATAAATTCTGAAATGCTTTATATTCATACTTCATTGAATAGAAGCCATGAAGTAGTTTTCCTGAAGCAGTTTTGGAAAAGATCAAAGTAGAGGGATAAAAGGATAGAGTTAGGGACCAGGAACTATTTTCAGAACATCAACTCTTCCCTCAATGGCAAGGTCTCCACTTTTATGTCTCTGAGCCCACAATAGCTAGACTGTACCCTCCACATAGTAGGCACCCACCTCTTCCATTGCTTTTCAGAAATAAGTGAAGAAATAATAAGTAAATAGGAGACACTGATTAGATGTGTGTTGCCATTGATGGCAGGCAAACCATCGCCGACAGATGGCTGTCTCCTCTGGTTATGAGGATAAGAACTGGCTCATAGGGTGGAATTAAAAGGCATGAGGTAGTAAATGGAACGAAAGCCAGGCCCACCCTTCCATTCCTATTGCTTATAAAAGCAAGTGAAACGTTAGGGATACCTGCACTTTATTATCTTAGCAAGGAGCAGCAGGGTGAGAATGCAGATCAATGGTTAAAGGAGGGACAGCATAAATATGAGCTGGGAGGGGAAGAACAATGTAATATAAGTAAAAAAAAAAAAAAAAAACTGCATCAAATAAAGGTTGTTCATCTTTCTAATCAGTATTTTCTGCTAATGGGGTTCTTTTCTAAGTCATCTACTCCAGTATATAATTAAACAAATAGGATCCTTTGGAGAGAGAAATTCTTTCCAAGTAAATTTTCCTTAAAGGCTCACAAGCAGGAATCAGCATGGGGCTGTCAATCTGAAACGGGAGCGCTGTTCGAGATCTACGGTCCAAACACACCAAATACCAAGTGAAACTGCTACTAGACAGTTTTTCAGTGAGGTTGAGTGGGCAGCCCAGTCGGGAAGCCATCTGTCTCCCTGTCTTCAGGAGAGAGAATAAGAGGACATCTCCCTCCAGGGTGGTCCATTTGGTTCCTCCCATCTTAGCAGTGACTCTCTTCAGAAGACACCATCGCCCTCTCCCTGCCATTACTCGTGTGGGTACCGTGGACTCACAAGAGGGATAGTCCGGTTCAGAGAAATCCAGTAACTGTGGATCCTGGGAATCTGGACAGCCATCTCTTTTGCGTTCCCCAAATTTATAATCCATCAGGTCGAGCTCTTTCTGTTGGAGGTGGGCCATCTGCTCTTCGTATTTCTGCTCCTCTCCTAGCCTCTGGAGGTTCCTCAGGGTTTTGGGCAGGCTGTGCCGTCCGTGCCAGCCGTACTGATTCTTGGCCACCCGGCTGACCAGATGCAGCGACTCCAGCACATTCACAATGTCGTAGATGCGTCTCCTTTCAACGCCTGTTTGAAAAAGAGAAGCCAGCCATCATCATGCCGACCAACATTTTTGAGTATAAAGTCCTTGAAGGCTTGGACCTTGTCTGTGGACTATTTTGTGTGATACTCTGCCCAGCAAATATAATTGCTCAACAAATTCATACTATATGAATGCAAGCAAAAGAAATTTTTTTCTTCTTGGGATCCAACTCTCGATAAGATCTAGGATAAACATCCACCTTGAGATGGATGACAGTTCCATCTGTATTACATAAATAGTAGAGCAACTTTCTTTGGACCTGTTAGGCAAACCACATGAACATTTCAGTGCGTTAAAACTGGTGGGCTTCAGCAACACACGTCACAGTAATAAATGCTTGATGAATGTTGGATGGTTGATTTTGACTTGTAATCCTAGTTATACAGACTGTAGAACTGTGTCCAGTAACTGTTAACTCATTATTGGACCATATTCTCCTTTCCTGGAGTTTGAATGATGTGAAAAAATTACTTGTTAATTCTCTTAATGGCCAGTAAGGAAAACAGATGGTAAATATTTTGTTTCCCATTTTGCACTGGCAACTCAGGAGTCAAGGGCTTGGGCACCCTTCTCAAGTTGCTGGAGGAAGCTAGTGCCAGGGCTGGAACAACGTACAGGCCGCCCTCTGCTCATCACACCTGTGGACAACTCTCCCTGGGCTCCCATTCACTGTATCCTGCCAAACAGCCCATTAATAAAGCACAGAAACTCTAGCAGAGGCTGACCATCCAGTTCATCAATTCCCTACCCACTTTCCCAACACTCCCTAAATAGCCAGGATTACGAGCAGTCTATTGAATTTACTAAAAATATTTACGCTGGTTAAGTGCGGGGGCTTCAGGGTCAGACTGCATGAATTGGAATCCCTGCGTTATCCCTTACTAGTCGGGTGAGCCTGGGAAGTTACTTAATCTCTCTGTGCCTTAGTATTTATCTCATAAAATGATGAGCATTAAATGTGATCATAAACTTAAAGGGTTTCTGATAGGTGTTAATTTATCTACTCTTTGTATGTTATTTGGTAAATATCAGAACTTCCTGCGTGGCACTGGAGATACCTAAAATTCCTGCTAGCATAAGAGGTGACAGTAGAAACAGATTTTTAAATCTTCCATCTTGACTCATCCTGTTATGCAATAGGCCCTTAGGCTTTGGGGACTCAACTGGCCCCTTGTGCTCTCACCTAAGTATCCGTAACAAAAGCCTCCAGGCATCTCTCAGAAGACTGGCCCAGCTACAAAAATGCCTTCTTTCTCTTCACTTGCCAAGAGCTGTTCTATAATCAGCGCAGACTTGGTGCACATAGCTCTTGGCCTTTCAAAGATTTAACACAAGAAATAAATCAGGTTACAATGAAAACTGTGGAGCTGAGAGGAAATTCTACCCCATGCATGAAAAGGCATTTTGCAGTCAGAACATTTCGGCTCATGACCTGGAAAGGCTCTTCACTCTCAAAAGCCCAGGCTTTGGTGCCAGATGCCTGCTGGAAGGTGTTGGCCAGAGCAGTCAGCAGCCCCTTGTCCGGATCTGCCTGGCTCCTTATTCCAGTCTGTTTTCATATATTAACACATCTTGTTGAGAGTGGAACGTTACAAACCTTCCCATTAGAAATGTCATGTGAATGCAACTGAGACAGCCCAGGGCCAGCCATATGTCTGGCTGTTTTGTTATTCTGTATTAGACACAAGCTGCTAAGTCTCCATCTAGTGGCTAGACATCTCAAGAAATAAAGGAAGATTTGGACAACTAAGAGAGGAAGATGATGCTTGCTATGCACCATAAGTGTTCAGAAGGTGGTGCTGGCAAAAGCCCATAGGCAGCTACTTGTCTGAATAATCACTCACCTTCGCAATCTGGACTAACTGTCCACTGGCTGGGTGCACCTAAACTTCCCACGTCACAGGTCTCAAGTCCTGCAGGTAACTCTGGGGCTTGCTCTGCCAGGAAAGTCTTCCCTGGCATTGAGCCTTCTTTTTCTTTTGTATTCAAGGCAATCCGATTAATCGTAGGCATGGCATTAGTTATGCCCTTGGAGATTTACCAATTGTTACCATGCTTCCCTTATGCCCCACAGAGCTTATCAAGAGCATCTCAGCCCAATAAATAGTTTCCCAGGCTGTGTAACTTTCCATTTACTAAAGTCACTCCCAGTTCTTTAACCTCTTATCTATAATATCAGTATCGAATCTACATGAGACCAGAAACTGGGAATGAATGCAATTTGAATGCTTTGCACATCGTTGGTTAAAATATGGTCTTAAAGCTTGTGACCTGGGATAGAGCAGGAGTTTAGACTCAATGCCAGGAGATGGTTACCCCTGAAACAGCTTCTAGGAAGGGACTCCATTTTTACGATCTCACGTGAAGAGAGATGGCAGGTTCATCTGGCAGGTCTTGGAAATTGTGAGACAGCAGGAAGCTGTTGCAAAAATCTTTGGCATTCTGTTCCAGGCGGTTATAACATGGGGATTTACAGCCCATATGAGAGTAGGATCCCACTCTTCTGTCCTCCCTGGGACCTGTAATGTAGCTTTCCAACATCTAATCTTTTGTCTTCTGCACTGATATCAGTGCAAGGACTCTTGATGTGGCCTGGGTATATGGAGGAAGGTGGCTTCGTGAACCCCAATGAGAAAGACATCGTATGATCTGTTGTTTTACCCTCATCTTCTTTTTTTTAATTTATTTTTGGCCGTGTTGGGTCTTTGTTGCTGAGCGCAGGCTTTCTCTAGTTGCGCGGCGAGCGGGGGCTACTCTTCGTTGCAGTGCATGGGCTTCTCACTGCAGTGGCTTCTCTTGTTGGGGAGCACGGGCTCTAGGCGCGCGGGCTGCAGGAGTCGTGGCACGAGGGCTCATAGTTGTGGCTCGCGGCTCTAGAGCGCAGGCTCAGTAGTTGCGGCCGCACGGGCTTAGTTGCTCCACGGCATGTAGGATCTTCCCGGACCAGGGCTCAAACCCGTGTCCCCTGCATTGGCAGGCGGATTCTTAACCACTGCGCCACCAGGGAAGTCCCAACCCTCATCTTCTTAAGACTAGTTTCCGGACCCGGTTCCTCAGCTATGTCTACACCAAGCCTCTGTCCAGCTGGCTCACCTTCCCCTTCTTGGTTCATTGCTACCAATGCCAGAATACTGTATTCTACTTCCGGGTTCTAAAATGGCTCCCCGTCAAAGCCCTCTGCTTCCTGTAGAGGATCACAGGATGGCTTGAAGATGGTGGAGGGGGTGGGGGGAGTACCTCTAATGAGAGCTGAGTAGAAACTGTTCCATGTAGCAATAAGAGTAAGCCAGGCTCTGAGTTGGGCATGTTACTGACATTATCCCCAACTTTTCTAAGTTTCTGCAAGGTAGGTGCTATGGTCCCTAGGCTGTAGTTGAGAAAAGAATAATTAACTTTTTAAAGCTCTCACAGTCTATAAATTAGAGAGCTGGGCTTGAAATCCAGCTCTGTCTTACTCAAAGTACAGCCCATGGTCTTCCCATCACAACACACTGGTTCCTCATTACCTCAATTTCCAGCAAATAAAATCTTTTTAGCCATCAGTTTGAATCATTCAGAGTGATCATCATCTACTGGGTCACATTCTTTGAGCTACAGGAAGATATAGAACTAATAAACAAACTAAAAATATACTCTATCATAAAGCCTACTGGGCTGATTTCTTCGAGCCTTTTTCTCCCCTGTATGCAAACCCTCCTAATCTTTTAAGGGGACACTCTGACATCTTCAAATCATGTGATTTCTACTTATTTGTCAACAGTATGTTCATTCTGAAACCAACTGCAATCCACGTCCACTAGGAGGCTCTATTCTGAATCGGCAGTCTGCATATTTATAGTCCAGACACCACTGCACATTACACACACCCACGCCATGTGAATGGCTGTATTCCTCTTTGTTATAAGGCTTAGCTCTTTGAGTTATATCCAGATGTGCTTTTACTAGTTCGGCAGACTTGCTGTGAAGGTCACAGTATAGGGCTTCAAACATAATGCTCTTGCTTTCAAATCGTGCTTTATAACAAAAATAACACCAGTTCTGAACTCTTTGAAGCATTTTAAAAAATAAACAGAAGGGTATTTCTAAATATCTTTTGAGTCTGTCTGAAATAACATGGGATTAAGATATTAGATATTAATTTGTAATGTGAGTCTTCTGTAAACATATTTTTTAAGCTTAAAAAAACCAAATATTTGTTTGACCCTCAGGCCTAAAAGGCTTCCTGGAATTCTATGCATAATGATGATGACAGAAGAAAAGCTCTACCTGCTCCTCTGTCCTCACTCTTTTTTTTTTTTTTTTTTTTTTGCGGTACGCGGGCCTCTCCCGTTGCGGAGCACAGGCTCCGGACGCGCAGGCTCAGCGGCCATGGCTCACGGGCCCAGCCGCTCCGCGGCATGTGGGATCTTCCCGGACCGGGGCACGAACCCGTGTCCCCTGCATCGGCAGGCGGACTCTCAACCACTGCGCCACCAGGGAAGCCCCTGTCCTCACTCTTTTGAGGGTCAGCTCTTTACTTAGTAAAGGAGGTGATCTGAAGCCTTTGGCTTGCCCGAGGAATCAACTTCTCACCGTAACTGGAGACAGGCCTCCAGGTGATCCCACGATACATACCGAGACTGACAGCAACTTCATCTAGGGAGATGGTAGTTTTCTCAGTTGACAGTGGATAACTTGGATAGCGAGCTAGAAACTTCTGGCACAGGAGTCCTAAACTTTTCTGTTTTCTGCTTGGCCTTTGCTTTTCAAATTCGTCCACAGCACTGTCCCCAACAACATCAAGCTACAGAGGGCAGACAGAGGGAGGGGGGAAATGTCACAGTTAACATCTTAACAGAGAAATTGCAATGGGTGGTATTGGCGAGTGGAGGGGAACATCTAAATCCATACCATCCTAGATTCTGGTTAAAATGCATTTCCTAATCTAATTTTCTTAACATTTTACCTATTGCTTTCTCTGAACTGAACTTTTCCTCCTTTGTGATTTGAGGCTGAGTCTACTGTTTAAAATAAAAAATGAACAATGCAGTCATTTATAGGTTGCTACAGCCTTGATTTATAGGTTGCTACACCCTTGCTACTAGCGTGCTTGTTAGACTGAGATCAGCACCACCAGGAGCATGTTAAGAAGTATAAAACCTCAGGCCTCACCTCAGACCTGATGTATCAGAATCTGTCTCTTCCTAAGATCCTGTGTAATTCCTATTAACGTGAAAATTTGAGATGTACTTGCCTGCAGTGTGTCACCAAACTCTTTATTGTTCACAATTTACCAAGGGTTGATGGAACTGAACAGGGGAGCTAAATCTTATTCTTCGTTATTCTTTCTTATTGTAAGTACATTAAACTAGTGTCCTTGTCTTATCAACTCACATTTGAAAAAGGCTCAGTTCAAGCCCCAGGAAAAAGTTTTTTTTAAAAGTATAGATATGCTGCTTGTTCAGTAGCTCTGGTTCCCTACAGGACAGGTAATTTAAAGATGATTTAACTTTAAAGCCCCAAACCAACGAACTGAACATACGTGAGAATGATAAAATTCCCCAAGTCAAAAACATTTAGATTAATATTACCCTTAAAATCAAAGCAAAAATTATAATTCATGGCAGCATTAAAAAAAATCCAAATTTCTTCATTAAATCAAAATTATTAAATATCATTGCTTAAAAAAATTATCATTTAAACATGTGTACTGGTGAAGACAGTATCATACAGAAGAAAAGAAAGCATTCATTATGAAAAATGAGATATAGAATAAGAGTTCCACTTCAGCTGTAAATAAATAAAAAGATTAAGTGGAGTACTGCTTTTGACTCAATAGTAACCGAAAAACTGAGAATTCTGTGACTTTTTAATAATCAGGTAAACATTTTAAAATTCTATGAAAGGTCTTAGAAGCACAGCCTGTTTACCTGCAGACAGTCTGTAAATGCATCATCCTTGTTCTCAATGGGTCTGAACAGTCCTTTTTTCTTCTCTCGGTCTCTTATGTCTGGGCTGGCAGCACTAATGAGCATCTTCAGGTTAGCGGTGGGTGTCCATGGTTCTGCTTGCTGTCTGTCGACAAGCTTAACAGGAGTGATGGGATTTCTTTCTGGAGTGAAGATTTTTTGTTTCGATAAGTCAATTGGTTCATTTTTTATTGGCGTCTTTGGGGCCATCCTTGAGCGATCAACAAATATATTTTCCTATTTTAAAAAAGAGACCTTTTAGCGAAAATGAGAAAGGGCAGGTATCAGCTAACAGTACACTTTATTCCCATTATTCACTAAGTCATGAAAATACAAACAGACCTATGTGTTCAGGGCTGAAAAGTATCAGGATAGGTAGGACTAATGAAAATAAACAGAAGGATCCATGGGAACCGAAGAGTGGCTGCTACTCCCTTTAAGCATGTTTTTCACAGCACCTCTGTGAAAGAAGTCATGAGTGTTATGCGTCGCTGGTGGATGCTTGTAATAGGCGGGGATGATAATAAGAGCAAATGTGGGTTGAGCCCATATTGCTTCTAAGTGACATATTTTTTTAAACACTACTTATGAGTTTGCACTAGTGAAGAGCAATTATGCTTTTGTTCAGTGTTCACCAGGGCTAATAGAGCAATTACCAGGACAGAATAATGGAAGGGCATCCAACAAAATGCCACGTTTCAAACCACCCAGCTATCTAATGTCACTCCCCCAGAGCAGTGCTTCTCAAACTACCCCTGGTTAAGGACCAGGGTTTTTCACAGACTGAAAACTCCCAGAGACTGATACATGGTCTTACTTCATAGGACTCATATGCAACTCCCATCACATGTGACTCTCTTGAGTTTGCCACTCAACTTGACCTACAGCTTGTTCGACAAGAAGAGACCACTGAGCACAGGTTTAGATGTCACGGGCCAGATCGACTGAATGACTGTAGAGGTTTCTAAGTGCTGAACTCTCAAGTTCTGTTCGTAATGTGTTGCAGCTTGGTAATAGTTTGTGGCCTAGCACCTTCCCCCAGACTCTTTGAATAGACTATCTTAGATAATTAAAAGAAAAGATTAATGATGGGTTCATTAATCCATTAAGAAAAAGGACTAAGTACACACAACTCGCGTTTGGAATTACTAAATTACCGAAACAAATTTCTTTCCCCTAAAATAAGTTTTTGCCATTCAAACCCAGAAAGATTCTGCTCTTCCCATAGTTGAACTCACCTCCAGGTAGTAGTGCCTTTACGTAATTAGGAAGGTGGATGAATTACATATTTGTCACTCCCTTTCCTGCACACAATATCACTCTATAGATTATTGCATGCTTGGATTTTGGCTGAACAGTGGTTTAAAAAAAAGTGTTTTCCTATAAACGAGCAACATATGAAGAAGGAAAAAGAATTGTTTGGGATGGTCGTCCCTGGTGGCGGTGTGGTTAAGAATCTGCCTGCCAATGCAGGGGACACAGGTTCGAGCCCTGGTCCGGGAAGATCCCACATGCTGCGGAGCAACTAAGCCCGTGCACCACAATTACTGAGCCTTCGCTCTAGAGCCTGCGAGCCACAACTACTGAAGCCTGCGCGCCTAGAGCCTGTGCTCCACAACAAGAGAAGCCACTGAAATGGGAAGCCCGCACACCACAACGAAGAGTAGCCCCCGCTCGCCGCAACTAGAGAAAGCCCGCGCGCAGCAATGAAGACCCAACGCAGCCAAAAATAAATAAATTAAATAAATAAATTAAAAAAAATTGTTTGGGAGAAACTGGAGTTTGCGGTAGCAGGCCAACTCTTGTTTTCTGGATCAGCAGAAGCTGCAGCTAGCCATGGTGAGGTTCTGTCCTAGGGTAGCAGGAAAGGGGTGGAGATGGGGGTGATGATTTCTCACGCCACTGGCGCAGTAAGCATCCGGCCTGAGGCAGTGCATCTATTCACATCTCTTAACAAATCCCTACTAGTATACAATTCTGACGAAGTCTTCTACAAGGGAACTCTCAAGGGAAAGTCCTGAGTGCATATTATGTGCTACACATGATACCTGGTTCATGCACTTTACACCTATTAACTCCTCATCCAATCCTGTAACCGAGGTAGTAGTATTTTTCTAGCCTGCAGATGAAGAAACTGAGGCACACAGAGGGTGCCTTGCCCAAGGTCACATACAACCTCATTCAGTATAAAAGTCATTGGTAAGGCAAGAAATAGCTGACAGCAGAAGTTTCCAAAATTCTGCATCTAGAAGTAAGCTTGTCCTGGGTGTGAATTGGGAGGAAGTTATCTTTTTCGCAGCTCCAACAAAAGGTATCCAGCAGGCCACAGGTCCCCACTAGCCTCTATGGAGAGGCAGCACGGGAAGCAGTTCTGCACGTGGGCTGGTAGGGCCAGCTTACCGGCCTCTGCTACTTATCAGCAGGGTGAAAGCAGGCAATTCCCTTCTCACTTTAATTCTCTCAACTGAAAATGAAGTTCATAAAAACACTGATCTCCAGAGTTATGAGAATAGTTCCTGGCATATAGTGAACACTCAATAAAACTTAGCTATTCTCTCTCCCCCCGCTCCACTTCCTGTTCTTTATTACCATCCATCCTGGCCCTCAGAGCTAATATAACATAGCACACTGTACTGCTATTTAACTCCCTGGGCATGTGTCTTGTCTCATTGACGAGACTGTGCACTTCTGGAGGTCAGGGAGCTAGTTCCACACGTCCCATTCCTCACAGTTTTTGGCACAATGCCTTCCCCTTTGCATGTGCTCAAGGAACACAGGACCTTGATTACCTAGTTATTTCAAAAGGTATCCCAATGGTGGAGGGCGTGTCCCAGGCTTGTTGAGGTGCAGAGATTCATCCTTCTTCTCCACGGCCCTCATGGTACCTGTCCTCCCAGGAACACTGAGCTCCTACTTTTTCCCTACCAAGGAGCAATTCAGATGAATTATTTCCTCTAGCACTTTGACATATTTTCACTACAGTTTAAGTAATACTTAAAGTAGGAGGGGAGTTATGTCACATGGTAGGTTACGATCGTTATCACACCTCTACTCAACAGAAAAAAATGCCAAGCAAATTGTTTTCTGAGGTTTCAGGTGGGCAGAAAGTCAGCTGCAATCTAATCACATCCTGATCCATCCGTCTGTCTATCCTGCAATCCTGACACTGTAGAAGGCAAAGGAAAGGGGATTGGAATGAGAATTCAGAAATAGAGCGGTTTTGACTCCACTCTATATCTTTCTGATACTGCACAAATTGTTCATTTTGTCTGGGCCCAAGTTTCCGATCTTTGAAATAAGGGGTTCAGACCAAATTATATATCTCCAAGGCTTTCCAGCAAGGCTACCCAGCCATGTGGTGGACACTGGGATGCACCTGGCTCACTTCTGGAATGAATGACTCATTTCCCCAGCTGCTGGAGTAATGCCAATAGTAAGCTTCTTCACGCTTTGGCTGAAGAGGGCTGACTCATCCGGGATCACACGCCTTCCCGAGAGGCCGGTACTGTCCTCAGTGGCTGGGAGAGGCAGCATTGACCTGTAACAGCTTGGTCCCCTTACCCCAACTCAGGACTCCTCCGAGGGGTCGTCCCAGAACTCCCTATGGGGTAAACCCAACTTCCACTGAGACTGTTCTGCAGCTCTGCTTCTCCCTCTGTCTAATTCTGCTGCCTTCCCTTCCCTTAAATGGGCTCCCATCCCCAGGGCGCTCCCTAATAAACCACCTGCATACTAATCTCCACGTCAGATCTGCTTGCCAGGAAGTCAAGCTGCAACACCCTGGAAACCACCTCTTCAATTAGAGGGGGCCTGGAGAGAGTCCCCAGGAAACGGGTTCTCCAGTTCTCATGTGCAAATGGAGGTGATGCACCTTGGCTTACCTGCCATGCAGTTGCTGTGAGGATTAGATCAGATAATGAGAGTGAAAGCAGTTTGTAGTCTGTGAAGTGCTGTGCAAATGTTCATCACCATCATCATCATTATTATTTATTATACCAGCATTATGACTGAGCTGTAAGCTGACATGGAAAGGACCTGGTAATTAGAAGATCTTGGTTCTAGTCTTGCTTCTGTCTCAGATACAGCTTTAATCATGTTACCTCAAATAGTACACAGACGTCAGCCTGTTCAAGGCCCTTGGTGACATTTTGCCAACCTCTTTTCCGGTCCCATCTCACGCACGTCCCACATTTTGTCCAAACAGTCCATCGTTCTTCTTCAAACCTGCCCCAAATTTTATCACACCTGAGCCGTTGCTCACACCATCACGTTGACTCTAAAGCCATGGGCTAAGCTTTGCCCACTGAAACCCGACCTGCTGTTTAAGACTCATTGCAAATATGACAGGCACGTCAGGAGGCGTCTCTTTCTAGCTATTGAGTAATAACTCTCCTTCCCTTCAGAGCACACTTTCCAGAATTAGTCATCCACACGGAGGGCTTTCCCCTGCCTGTCTCCCAGGGGTTTCCTCAAACCACCAGTCTGCTCTGATCCACTGCTCTCACTTCGGTCATCTGTCAGTCGACAAGTCAATGGCAAAATATTGCACTTGACCTCACTGCAACGGTTAAGACTGTTGACTATTTGCTTTATAAAACTCTCAGTCCTTCTGAGCTACCACTTTTTGCTCTCTTGGTTCTCTTCTGACTGTTCCTTCTCAGCCTCCTTCACGGGCTCCTCTTTTTCTACTCTTAGAAACTCAGCCCTCCACACCTCCCTGTTTGCTCTCTCCAGGGCAGCTCACCCACTCATGTACAAGGCTTTAAAACCAACCTGTATGTTGTTAATTCCCAACTTTGTATCTGGCTAGGACTTTCCGTGAATTCCCAGATCAGGCAACCAACTGCCTCTTGTACATATTTATTTACCTGTAATCACACGGGTACAAATATATGCTTCAAGTTGAACTCACCTTCTTTTTTAACCACTCCCAAAAGATGAATGACCTTCAAAGAAAACCCATGCCCGCTAAGTCTAGGCGTGTCCCCAAATTTACCATGCTGATTTACTTCTTTACTAGTTTCCTTCCTCTCTACTTGTCTAAGTCTTAGCACTCATCCCTTCAAGCCCTAGCTCAAGTGTTATCTCCTTCACAAAGCCCTCCCAATAGCTCAATCCTTCTTGTCCACCGCTTCATCCCAAACCATCCTTTTTCTACTTTTGTCATTCCTAAATGCACTGTAGACAACTGAAGAGGAGAGTCTTGCTTATAATCTCACAACTTGGGCACAGTAAGATTGGGTAATGGCATTGAAAACTCCCCTATGTTTTAAAGAAAAGTTTCTCCGTGAGTGGTAAGAAGATGTAGACCTTGAGCAATGAAGATCAGACAGTCAAGAAAGATAAGTCCTCTAAATGCCGACTGACCCATAGGATACTGTTCCAGGCACCCACCAGAGGCTTTCAAGAAGTACCACTAGCTTCTTGCCACTCTGGAAACTTTGAACATTTCTTGAATGTCCACGGCACATATACTCATATAGATTCTGCCTATAATGACCGTCTTACTCCTTCTTGTTTCTTTATAGTTGAAGTCCTCAGCCCAGATATTACCTCTGTGAAGCTTTCCAACTTTCCCTAGACTCCCCATGAATTTTTTTCTTAATCTTCTGTTCTGCTGGGGCACTTGGTTCCCACTCCTATAGCTCTTACCAAATCACAGTCTAGTTGGTTAGTTTTACATCTCAGTCCCTGAAAGTGTCTCAGGTAACCGAGGGCCAGGCCTGCATCATATTCATCTTTGGGCTGTCAGTTCAAATGAGTAAGGTGTGGGGCTTCCCTGGTGGCACAGTGGTTGAGAGTCCACCTGCCGATGCAGGGGAAACGGGTTCGTGCCCCGGTCCGGGAAGATAAAAAAAAAAAAAAAAAAAAAAAAAAAAAAATGAGTAAGGTGTGAACAGTATGGGTTGCTGGGTGCTTTACAGACACCCAAAGAGGAGAGGCTACTTATTAATTTCAATTTATGGAAGAAAAAATAGGCTTAGGGAAGCTAGGAGACTTATTAAACCGCTGTACCCCCAGCCCCTGAAACATAAATATTTGTTGAAACACTGAATAAATATATTTATTTGAGGTTATGAAGCTAACAAATGGTAAAGCAGGAAATCAAACCCAGATCTCTCTGACTCCAAATCCCACGTTCTCGGCAGCCCTAGAAATCCTCCTTCTTTTACTTCACAGCAATGTGAAAAGAGAGACAAAAGCCCAGCCTAGCATTTCGCAGGAGCGCTCTGTTCTCTTCCTTTGCCATCTCTTTGACAGGTGAAATAAGCCCTGCTCGTGTATTCTATTTCAAACATTTTAACCACTTTCCCAAACCTCTATGGCGTCATTTGAGGTTTTCTCTACACCCACTAAAATATGAAAGCTCAGCTGGGCACAGCACTTTACTGGGCTAACTAGAGTAGGAGAAGTAACCTTGTTGAAGGCACGATAAAAAGTCATTGACCCAGAAGGAAAGAGGTGGACACTTTGACTTTATATAAAAGTATACACATTCTTTCAAGGCTGTCCCATCCAAATTACAAAGGAAAACAAAAAGTTTTGCTCTGAAACTCCCAAAGCCAAAACTCTGAATATATACTTTAAAGTCTGGGCATTGCCACTCTCAGATGGCATAGCGAGTTCTTTAAAAATGCTCTTTAAAAGAATAATGTTTTGGTATACTTCTTTTCCTAACAAAAATAAATCAAATGGTGGAGGGAAAAAAACCCCTACATGAAAAAGCATACAGTTTCACACCTACCCAAAATTAACGGTTGTCAAGTATTCTTCAAAGGCCCATGTAACAGGTGCTTTGCAACCAGGCAATTTCATTGTGGGTGCTAAGCCTAAAATTAAGCCCAGGAACCAGAGAAGTTCAATGCCTATGGAAGTTGCTATGCTCAGATTGATATTTAAACTTTGTAAACCCGGGTTTGTCATATCTACTTGCCTCTGCCCAAAAATGCTTAGATGTTCGCTACTAACAAGCTATTACACCTTTTCGGTAGGGCACCGGCTGGTGAGGGCATTGTGCTGACATGGGTCCTGTTTAGACATTGCTATGGCCGGTTCACTTTGTAATGTTTATTGAAGACGCTACTATTGTCTTACAAATCACAGGGCATGCAAAAACCACAAGGGAAAGCTCAGTGCAAAACCAGAAGTAACACTGTAAAATATTCAAAGAGTCCTTGGTGAGCTCAGTCACTTTTTCTCCCTATATGGGAGACACTGGTCATGTTCTTGGGAGAATGGAACCACCTCTAGGAGCTGGTCCATCAGGATGAAGAACATTTCACTGCACTTTTATAATCTAGCATTTAGAGTGAAAAAGTCTATTTTCCTGGGAACTGAGGCTTAATATTCCTGCCCAGCATTAGCTAATTCTACTCTTGATAACTACAGTTATTACAAACCTTTGATTGCAGTGTCTAGCATATCTTTGATTCATATAAGTCAGTTTCAACATTACATCTAACCACTGCACAATGACTGAGAAATTCAACAATAATGGTTGGATGCCTCCTCCATTAAAAAAAAAAAAAAAGAAAAGCATAGTCCTAAAATGTTCATCAAGATTATTATGTTTTTAAGACAAATATAAGTGGCATTTTGGAATCCTGAATTGCATTAGACATCACCATCGTAAATATGATAGAACTTAAGGTATTTAAGTTCACTTACCTTTTGGGCATTTTCCCCATCTTCAATTGCAAAATCTAGTCTGGGGTTGATCAGGTCTTTTAGTGTTAAACAATTTACCTCCATCTGTAATGCACAGTTACATTAGAAAATGACTTTAAATTGGATATTCTTTCCTTCAACAAAAATACCTATTACTTGCTCATGAACATGAACTTCCGCTCCCTAAACTCATCCTGGGAATTTTCAGGATTGTGGCCACTCCAACTCTCCGAAACGCACACGAACGAGCACAAACACTTAAGTGTGCTTAGTAATTACTGAAGTTGGGAAGAAAAATCCCCAGATAAAAATAATACTTTTTAATGAAAAGCAACAGGACAAAATTAAGTTTCAAGTCAGGAGAGTGTAGGGCAAATCTGTCAGAAAGCACAGGGTCTCCTAGGTCAGTTAATTTTGGCGCAAAGAACGGGGAGGAATTCGGCTTTGAGGGGTTTTGAATCAGGGGGGAAGGAAACCTGATCGCTAGACCAAACCCACTCAGCGCTCAGCGCAGCCCTTTCCCAGGCCTCCGAGCAGACCCCAAATATAAACTTTTCCAATGAAACCCCCAGATCGTGAGGAAGGGCAAGTTCCCTACTGCCCGGCCGGAGGGAGAGCTGGAGCCCAGACACCCCTCGCACGCCTGGTCCTGCGGCAGCCGGGGAGGGGAAGGGTGGCAGGCTGGCAGCCGGGGCGGGAGGGTCCCCTTTCGCCCCAATTCCCGCCTCCCCGCCAGCGCCGGGGCCGCACGCTACTTACTCCCCCTTTGCGAAGGAGCCTTCCTGCCTCTACCGGGACCTCCACGACCCCACAGCAGCGCGGGATCAGCTGGGCGAGTCGATCAGCAGCCGGGCGGCGACATCGGGCGGGGAAAGCGAGGCGCGCAGTTCCCCGCTCCGAGTGCCCTGCGCTAGCGGGGACCCCGCGGCGTCCGGGCAGCGCCAGCGCTCCGACACGCCGAGCGCGACTCCAGCTTCGGATCGCAGTCCCCGCTAAAACACCTCCTCTGGCGCCTTGAGACCGAATTTGAGAATCCACCAATCAGCGGCGGCCGGCGAGGCTGCGCCGGCCAATCGCGCGGCGGCACGGCCCGGGCTCGCCGCCCCTCGGAGTCTTGGCGCTCCTGGGCGCGCGTTTCGACCTCACCCGCCCAATTGTTGCCGCCTCGCCCCCTCCCCCTTCCGGGTACCTGGAAACATCGGGCCCGGGAGCCAATTCTTGCCGGGCACGCGGGCCCGGGCGGCCGCGGGAAGCCAAGGCGGGGGCGGCGCGGGGCGGCGGTAGGAGGAGGTGGAGGACTCTTTTGTTATGCGTAAAAGACCCGCCCGTCCAGCGGCTTGCGGCGCGGGGAGACCGCGGGCACAGCCTGAGGAGGGAGAGCAGATGGAGTTTGGAAAAACGATATACACGCTCTGGATGCTGCCGCCGCCACCCCTCCCCCCAGCAACCTGCGCGGAAGCGAAGTTGTCCAGGCTTGTTGGGGCAAACTTCTTAACACGAACGCTGGTGTGACACTTGAACCATGGTTACCACTCTATGCTGCGAGCAGATGGCACGCCAGTTAGCTGTGGAAACTCGACTGCCAGCAGAACCAGCTGTTTTTTCTTTGCAAGTCCAGAAAAGTTTATTGGTGTTGTTACCTTTTCAGAATATCGCCAATAATTAGCCTTATTAAATAACTCTCTGCAGTCTGGACTAGCATTCTGGGAAAGTCGAGAAAATTTCCTCAACATTGCTGATTTGTATGAAATGTTTCACTTCCCTCAACCTTAGTTTCTTACTTAAAATAGGAATGTTGATAGAGACAGCCGTGTGTGTGTGTGTGTGTGTGTGTGTGTGTGTGTGTGTGTGTGTGTGTTTAATAGACGTTAAGAACAGCTTTAAATTTACAGAAAAATTGAGACGATAGCACAGGGAGTCCCCGCATATCTGGCACCTGGTTTCACCTATTCATGAACATCTTTACTGTGTAGTGCGTTTGTTAAATGAACCGATATGGCTATATTATTCTTAACGAAAGTCATTATTCAGATTTCCGTAATTTTTATCCAATGTCCTTTTTTCTGTTCCAGGATACAGCATTACATTTAGTCTTCATGTCTCCATAGGCTCCTCTTGGCTGTGACAATTTCTCATACTTTCCTCATTTTTGATGACCTCGACAATGTTGAGGAGTACTGACTGGTAAGTTCTTTTGTAGGATGTTCCACTATTGGAATTTGCCAGCCTTCTTTAAAGCATGTCTGCAGACATTTCCCTACAAACTGTATCCTTTCTAGCAAGGATATCATTCTCCTTATTATCCTTTCTGTACCAAGTGCTTCACTTTCCACCCCTCACCTCCCGAATTTATATATTAAACATATAAACGTACTTAAACAAACTTTCTGCAGAATTCAGAATGTTCAGTCAAGTGCTTCACTTTGTACTCTATTTAGGTTGCTGATAAATACAGCCTAAAAATCACTGCTAGATCATACATTAAAAAGCCCCCCCAAAAAAGCATGGGAAATATTAAACTTAAAGAAAAATAACAATAGTTATAAAAATGTGACACTTTTATAATAGAAATGATATTTTAAGTTGAAATCTGTCTTGTAAGTAGAAGCATAAGGAGACAACTATAAAGAATAAAATTGCAATTTATTAAATTTTGCACTTGTGTAGAAGCAGAAAATTAGATGAAGATTTTTTTTTTTCCCAACTGTATTGATTTCCTGTGGCTATTGTAACTAATTACCACAGACTGGTTGGTAAGCCAGAAATTTATTCTCTCACAATTATGGAGGCCAGAAGTCTGAAATCAAGATATTGGCAGGGCCACACTCCCTCTGGTGCGCTGGAAGAGAATCTTTTCCTCGTCTCTTCCAGCTTCTGGTGGCTGTAAGCAGTCCTGACGAATGTATGGCTGTCTCACTCAGATCTCTGCCTTGGTGGTCACATTGCCTCCTCTTGGTGGGTCTTAAAGCTCTCCTCTGTGCCACTTGAAAGGATACCTGTCATTGGATCTAGGTCCCATCTGTACAACCTAGAATGATCTCATCTCAAGAGCCTTAATTACATCTGTAAAGACCTTTCCAAATAAGGTAGCATTCACCGGTTCCAGGGATTAGGACATGGATGTGCCTTTTTTGGGGACCCCCATTCAACCTTCTAGATCACCATTTCAATGATTAAAGTCCATTCATTTCTCTAATATTTCAAAATAATATTGGTTGTTTCTTTGAAGTTAGGCAGTTTTATGTTACAGACCTTTCCCTAGCATATTCAGAGTATTTTTTCATCTATTTCAATTAAAATGTAGCCTCTATCTATTCAAAACACGAAAAACAATATGGAGCCTCAAACACTTGTAATTTCATTGATTGCTTAAAGCAAGAGTGATCTTAGATTTGGAGGAAAACTAGAAAATGTGGGCTTCCCTGGTGGCGCAGTGGTTGAGAGTCTGCCTGCCGATGCAGGGGACACGGGTTCGTGCCCCGGTCCGGGAGGATCCTGCATGCTGTGGAGCGGCTAGGCCCGTGAGCCATGGCCGCTGAGCCTGCGCGTCCGGAGCCTGTGCTCCGCAATGGGAGAGGCCACAACAGTGAGAGGCCTGCGTACCGCAAAAAAAAAAAAGAAAACAAAAAGTAGAAAATGCATGTTTGTTGGGCAAATTCAGAGACAGTACTCCATTTATATTGTACCACTTATTTATACTGATGTTTTCAAGTCCCAGAATTTGTAAATAATCTGTCAGTTTCTCAGTTGAAGCTGATGGTGGCTGGGAGCTCAGCTCGGACATCGAGAAAATGTGCCTTCTCCATGCAACTTGATTTTCCTCACAGCGTGGTGATTCAAGTTGGTTGGACATACATGGTGGCTCAGGGCTCCAAAAAGAGTCTCCTAGCCCACAAAGTGGAAATTTTACTTTGTGCACTTTTGTGATGTATCCTCAGAACTAAGATAGCATCAATTCCGCTGTACTTTTTAAAACAAAGCAGTCAAAGATCCATTCATATTTAAGAGGTGAGGACACATACTCTACTTCTCAATGGGAGAAGTGACAAAGAATTTGGGGCCATATTTTAAAATTGCCACACCACGTTTCATGCTATTTGAAGTATTTTACAGTTCTACCTCGATAATCTTTGCCTGAACGATCATTGACTTTGGAACAGTATAATATTACCTACGTGGCCACAGTCCCCAGGGTTCTGTATTGTGCTAAGCCCGTGGTCCTCAATCCTGTCTGTGCTTTAAAATCACCTGGAGAGATTTTTTAAAAATTCCTATACCGGAACTGCACACTCAGAGATTTCTAATGGACTTGATCTGGAATTGGACTTGGGTATTGAGTTTTTTTCAATTCCTAGTGTCTTGTTCCTTTGCACATGCTAATTGAATGGTTATTCATCGACTCCTTTGGATGCCTCTGACTCAGTGGTTTCAGAAATGGATCCTCAGGTCCCATCAGTGAGGACAGGAAGAGTTGGGCAGGTGTATTGCTCTCTGGAATAGGTGCAGAGGTTTCAAAGGGCTGGGTCTTCCTGGTTTATGGCCATGTCATCACTGGTTTTCGGAAGGAGATGAGGTTGTAAATGAGAAATCTGATGGGCAGGTGGAGGTTAACAGAAGAATGAACAGCAAGGGCTGTGATCAGAATATACACAGATGATGACTGACATTCCTCTGTATACAAGACGTACTGCATGCCTTCTCAAACTTGGACATAGTCTTTTGCCCTTTTGGGGTTCTGCATCTCAAGATTTATCACACTTTACAGAAAGAATAAATGTAGTGAAATACGATCCATGTCATTTAGCCTGAGTTGTCCAGTTAATGTATCAGCTTCCTCTGATATTTTCCTTTCTTTCTACACTGCAAGCACAGTCATCTTGGTGTAACATCTGTTCGCAAGAGTTCAGTCACAGAAGGGAATTAGAAACTGATTTTTCACCACATGAGTAACAGAAGGACCTTGACTTCACATCCTGGCAGTTCTGAGGTCTCTGAGTGGATCGGTTTAACAGTTCTTCTTAAACTGAGGGCTGCCATTTAAAATGGCCTTTGTCTTCAGCTATTCCTGGGTCTGAGAATGTGATATATTTGCTTCTCTAACTGTTTGCAGGGTCAGAGAAGGCAGAAAATTTATTCTTGGCTGACCATAAGCAATGTCAGAAGGAGAATGAGTTCATGATTGGTTCCTCCTCACGGCATTAGCAACAATTAAAAAAAAAGATATTAATACCAAAGGGCAGTTATGGCTCCCATCTCAAATGACATCCAGATGTCCAGCTGTTCAAAGAGAGCTGCTTAAGCTGTGGTTATGTGTCCCATAGGGAACAGAGGGAATTCATTCTTTATCTTTACAGACTCCTTGTCATCCTGGGCACTATTGAGCAAGGTCAGTTTCCTTAATGATTGTGTGATTTGCGTCCTCACTTAATGAAAAGATAGCATGTTTTGTGTGCATGTTTGCATGTGTGTACTTATGTGTGCATGTTATAGGCAAGGATGCAGGGAGTGGGTTGTGCTGTAACATTTCAGACCACAACAGATAGGATGGATTTTGAACTGGGTTAGGTGTTTCCGGGAATAATGTGATAAGGGAGAGTGTATAGTGGGACACCCCTTTACATGATGCTACATTTATGCTGCAGGTTTGGGTGTGGTTGTTTGGAGAGACCACAATGTTTGGAGGGTAAAAATGGAGATTGACCACTGCCCTGGAACCGAGATTCTGGATAAAATGGGGGACAGGCGTCCCGTTAATCTCCAGAGCCTTATCTAGAAGGGAAGGAATTCACTTTGAGTAGTGGAGAGACATAGGTTCTAGATCAAGGTTGGCCGTGGAACAAAAGGTATTGCCTACCTAGGCCTCAGTTTTTTTCTTTAAAATGGTTTGTGTGATTTGGAGGACCTTTGAAGAACCTTCCATTTCTGTCATTCTAAGTGTTTATTGGACACTTAGGATATCCTCTTAAAACTATTTGCTGCTGGCGCCTAATCACGTAGTGTGGATGTGTAAGATGTTTGCTGAAGTCACTTTTTAATTTCCATATTTGGTGAAACTGGACACATCTCTACTAATCATATTACATTATGTACATACATACATTAATAATGAGAATGTTAAAAAACGTCAGGCCGAAGACTGACATTTATCATCTCTATCTTTCTAAGGTTAGAATTAAATGGCTGCAGGTAACTTTTTATACCTTCCTAATAGCATTATTTTAATAGCATTTTTTCATTATAATGCTTTGTAGGACCAAATGAAAATGTTTTCATTGTGAAATGGAAAGAAGAGTTTGGGGTTAGGGGCTCAGGGACTGGAAACTTAACTTTAAATACTTCACATATTATCTTTTCCTAACCTAGAGCCATCTCATCATATGCAGGGGCCTTCAGCCTTGGAAAAACTGGACAAGTAGAGTATTGAGCCCAAATGGAGATACATTAGCCCACAACTTCACTAAACAGTTGGGGGAAGTGTTGATATACAAAGGTTAAGGTATTGTCTCCAAGAAGTCCCTCTTAAAATGCAAACTGTTCCTGGAAAGAGTAATCACTTAACCAACATCATCCATGTAGCATGTTAAGACATTTATCCTCAGACCACACCTGGGGGTAAAAATTGGGTTAACCTTAAAGTACAAAACATTGTTTCTCTGTAATACCTCCTATAAAGCACTGGACCTTCTAGCCTTGTTCAGAGACTCACTCCTGCCTCTCCCGTGAATTCTGGGCGCCCCCAGTCACACATACTCTGAAACAAGTCCCTTCAACCTCCCTGATACCCAAGGCCTCCACTGCAATATGTTGGTTTCTTTCTACCCCTACTGGGGATGCATGACATCAGATATCTCCACGTAGCCTGGCTACTCCTGCCGATGAAGCTGTTGTCACTCCGAAAGTCAGGGATGTTCTGTGATGCCACTGTGTCCTCTGTCAAGGGCACCAGCTGCTGCTGCTGCCGCCATCAAGTGAAGCCAGATCTGGATCTTCACTGGTGCTGCTGCTGGAGAGTATGGGAGATGGCCTTGGCCCCCATCTGCACCCTCCTCTCAGCCCCCAGCAAAGTCTTATCAGGTCAGTTCCTTTCTGTGCTGAAATAGGCAGGCAGAGAACAATCCCTCCTGGTGGTTGTTTTTCACTTATCCTTATTCCTAAGCATTCAGGTTGGGGACCACATCTGGGTAGTAGGCACTGTGTTATACTCATAATTCCTCCCCACCCCCCATGGTTGAGACATTGTAATTGGACCAAATTTTGGTCTCTTTGGTTGAATTATTTCCCCAAATGCTCCTCTCTCCTCCTCTAGTTGCAAACTAAGAGGGCCAATTCTTGGATGTGTATTAATGTCCTCGTTATACTTAGATAAGTTTATCAACGTGTCTGTAGACAATAGGACCTACAAGGAGAGAGAGCTCAGGGCAGGCATAGTTGAGTGGGCCAGATGGAAAGATTGGGGGCAGGAGGAAAGCTTGAATGGAGGTGACTATGTTCCTAGTGGGGTAGGACGAGAAAGAATCTCCTGAGAAAAGGAGAAAGATTCAGAAAGGAGTGTGAGAAAATGGAGGCTTGCTTGACCAACTTAATGGAGTTGTTTGGGATCCCTGGATTATTATTCTTGTCAAAGATTTAAGATATGAATAAAATCTGCAGTGGATAAAATCTCTAGATACAGCATGCCTGTCCAATAAACTGCCATGTCCATGTTGGTACAACAGAGACTTTTGTTCTTATAGTTGGCTGCACTTATAAAGAATGATACCATCTAGCATCGGGACCTGTAAGCCCTTGCAAATTAGGACATAGTCTTTTGGTCTACATTTTAATGATGCCATAATTACTTTAATTAAGTTCTCTTTCTCTCCTCTCCACATGTTGTCTGTTATAAAAGCCCCATCAAAAGTGATTGTGTTTTGTGCAAAAGAGTGCCGAAACATTATTTCTTTTGTTTAATGTTACTTTTTAAAGTTGTAAGTCCTTATTTGTAAGACAGCATAGTTTATTTTATCTTACGCTTTATGTAGGTTAAGTAAAGTGAGAATATTTTCTTTTAAGTTTTTTTGGTTTTGTTTTTGATTTTTGATGTGGACCATTTTTAAAGTCTTTATTGAATTTGTTACAATACTGCTTCTGTTTTATTTTTTGGTCCCAAGGCATGTGGGATCTTAGCTTCCTGACCAGGGGTGGAACCCACACCCCAGGCATTGGAAGGTGAAGTCTTAACCACTGGACTGCCAGTGAAGTCCCGAGAATATTTTCTGATTCCTTATGTGTTTTGCTTTTTGCAAATAATGTCTAATATTTGTTGCATTTATTTCTCCCCTCTGAGGCCTTACACCTCTTTAGTAAACTGGTCTAATATCCTTTGTGAGTGTGTATGTGTCTAATTCCTCTTTGTTTCAGTTTTCAACATGCTTTTAGCTGATGATGTTAAATTCTGCCTATCCTTTTGACTCAAGGAAGACTTCTTCCTGTTTCCAGCACCCAGTTTACTGGATTTCTTATTGTTTAATTATGTTCCCATGTGGCCACTTTTATTATTTTCTTAAGCTTGCTGAAATTTACTCTGGAATTGGTTTTTCCATTTTACTGATTTCTTGTCTCATGGTTAAATATTTTATTGATGTTTGCAATTGCAGTGACATGATGCTAGAGTATCCTCAGGGTACTTTGTGTTTGCTCTTTTCCTAAACCTTTTGTAATCTTGTGATTTTTAAAAAACAATTACAGATTTCAAGAAGTTTCCACCTTAGTCAGTGTCAGCCTAAACCAGGCAAAGTTGCTAGTTGGAGAACAATACAGTTATGTAAATGGATTCCTTTTTTTTCAGTGACTCTTCTAAACTAGTTAAAAATTACAAACTCAGCTGAGGCATAGCTGAGAACATATTATAAAGAGAGGAAAGCAGACAATATTGCCAGAGAGGAATACCACATGTTGTAATGATAGGACTAAAATTTTAAAAGGAAAAGCAAGAGATGGATTAAAATTTGTACAATAGAAAGAGATTAATTTTGCTCTCACCATTATCTAATAATTCTCTTGTTAAATATGCAATTAGAAGTAAGAGAGGCAACCCTCCATGCAGTCTGTGAGTCAAGCTTCTCTGACTTTCGTGGCTATAAAACTGACATCTTGATCGTTTTCCTGTTTAAAGTGGTAGCCTGCCATTTTTGTTTGTTTTAGAACAATCACAGTTGACTGTTTGAAAGAACCCAAAGCAATCTTGTCTCTCAGGCTAATGGCAGTTTCATGGTTAATATTAATGACAGCACTGAGGATGAATATATTTAATAGTATTAAACCTCAGTGAAAACTTGTTATGGGCTGGGTAGCTCAGAAAGCATTCATAAGACCTTCAGTTAGTTTTGTTTACTTTTTACACATCAATTATTTATTTATTTATTTAAGATGTTGGAGGTAGGAGTTTAGTAATTTATTTATTTATTTTTGCTGAGTTGGCTCTTCTTTTCTGTGCAAGGGCTTTCTCTAGTTGTGGCAAGCGGGGGCCACTCTTCATCACGTTGCACCGGCCTCTCACTATCGCGGCCTCTCTTGTTGCGGAGCACAGGCTCCAGACGCGCAGGCTCAGTAGTTGTGGCTCATGGGCCCAGTTGCTCCGCGGCATGTGGGATCCTCCCAGACCAGGGCTCGAACCCATGTCCCCTACATTAGCAGGCAGATTCTCAACCACCGCGCCACCAGGGAAGCCCAATTATTTATTTTTTTAATAAATTAATTTTTAAATTTTATTTATTTTTGGCTGCGTTGGGTCTTCGTTGCTGTGCGCGGGCTTTCTCTAGTTGTGGTGAGCGGGGGCTACCCTTTGTTGTGGTGCGCGGGCTTCTCATTGTGGTGGCTTCTATTGTTGCAGAGCACAGGCTCTAGGCATGCGGGCTTCAGTAGTTGTAGCTCACAGGCTCAATAGTTGTGGCACGCAGGCTTTAGAGCACAGGCTCAGTAGTTGTGGCTCATGGGCTTAGTGGCTCTGTGGCATGTGGGATCTTCCTGGACCAGGGCTCAAACCCGTGTCCCCTGCATTGGCAGGCGGATTCTTAACCACTGAGCCATCAGGGAAGTCCCTACACATCAATTATTTATACCTGTAATGAAACAATAATGCTGTTATGCATTGGCAGAGCCCTTTTCACTATTGAGGACACCAAGTACTTTATGAGCTGCTGGGAGCCAATTTCTGCTCTTGATGCATATATAGTTGTCTGTCGTGAGCCAACCAGAAGCATAGATAGCATTTATGCCTGAATTTCCGACAAGAAGCCTTTGGCACTACCTTAAAGACATACCCAGAATCCAAACACAGCTCCCTGCCTCCACCATCACCTCCTGATTCCAAGCCACCTTCACCTCCTTCTTGGATTGTTTTAACAGATCTCTCTATTTGTTGTCCCTCTGTAATTTATCCCTAAGCACCGGCTACAGTGGTCCAACTTAAAAGGTCATGTTCTCATTCTCCAGACACTTCAGTGGCTCCCCAACTAATTCAAAGTAAAAGCCAAAGTCCTTACAATGGCCAGCAAGGTCTTAAGGATTTGACCTCTTTTTACACCTCTGATCTTATCATCTTCAGCTTTTCCCCTTGTTTGCTTGGCTTTGGCCACACTCTGCTCCTTGCTGACCCCTGGGCACACTTACTCTGTTGCCTGAGGGCTGTGTATTGACTGTTCCCTCCACCTGGAATGCGCTTTGTCCAGAGAGCTGCTTACCTCTCTCCTTCACTTCTTTCAGGAGCATTAATTCAGGTGCTGTTCGCTTCTGTAACAAAGAAACCTTAAATTTGTGCGTTTGTGCGTTGAACAAAGCAGAAGTGTACCTCTCACTCCTATAACAGCTGATAATGGTGTATCTGGATGGCAGGTGGCTTTCCTGTAAGTGGCAACTCTTTGGCAACCCAGGCTCCTTCTCTTTGTGACTCTGCAGTCTCTTTGGCCAGGCCCCCAGGGCCTCTGTTTCTTGTTAGTGGAAGGGAAATCAGACAGTGGACATGGCATACGTCACTTGTACTCACATCCTCTTGAGAGAACAATTAGTCACAGGGCCACGCTGGATTCAAGGGGGAGCTGTGATCGTAGTCACTGGCTCTGTAGCATGTCCTAGCAGAACTTTAACACTATGAACAGGGAGTAAGGACTCCTGGGGCAGCTAGTCATTTCTGTCACAGACTGCCTCCTGGCCACCCAATATCTATGTGACCTCCTCCCTAAAGGAAACAACCCAAAGTACCACCCAGGTTCCTCATCCATGACAAAGTCCAGGCACTCTGGGTAATGTGTTCCTTTGGTCCAGAGACCTATGAATTCAAAAACAAAGTTTGGGCTTCCCTGGTGGCGCAGTGGTTGAGAGTCCGCCTGCCGATGCAGGGGACGTGGGTTCGTGCCCCGGTCCGGGTAGATCCCACATGCCGCGGAGCGGCTGGGCCTGTGAGCCATAGCCGCTGAGCCTGCGCGTCTGGAGCCTGTGCTCTGCAAAGGGAGAGGCCACAACAGTGAGAGGCCTGCGTATCGGAAAAAAAAAAAAAATATATATATATGTATATATATATATATATATGTGGATGAGGAACAGGATAACCACAACAGAAACTTGTGTTTGTGAAAGGGCAGACTGGGAGATCCTTGGCGGTAACTGGTCCATAACTATGAGGAATCCGACTGGGCAGGTGCTGTGAAGGCTCCCTGCCCGGGACGTGGTGCAGATTCTTCCTTAGACCATGCTCCTGCTCAGTGGGTGGAACTTGCTTGTTCACTCTTCTCTGTGGTCCTTGGCTCTGGCCTCTGGGATGTTCTTCTTGTCCACTATCCTTTCTGGGATACCTAAGATGAGCATTAAGGAATATGACCTCCTTGGAGCTCGCACAGTTTTTACAGCCTGCTTCCTGCTGGTAGATATTGAGGTCCTTGGGGGGATGTTTTACAGCCACAGGCTTTGTAAGGCCCAGACCACTATTCTTCAGAAACATTATTCCCTTGATTTCTAGTTAGTTCCATGTGCAGTAATCATATCCCAAGTTCTTTCCTAGAAGTGATTCTTACACCTGCTCTCTTTCTTTCCTTTCTTGCCCCTATACTTCCCTTAATTTAATGGGGCTTACTGGAGGCCCCTTGAAGCAATAGGCTTGATGAGAAGAGAATAAGTTCCCATGATCTGTGTTTCAGCTTTGCACACCTCTGCTTAATGAAAGCAACTTAATGGGTGCTTCTGCTCAAAACACTTCAGGTCTTATCTCCTACTGCTTGGTGTCTAGAAGCAGTCAACTTTCTAAGCCTGCAAGGCCTCAAACCCACCTTAATTCCTAGATTTTCTTTATTCTGTTCCATTTCTGTTTGCAAGCTAGCCAGTTCTTTCCTGAGCACATTTCTTTCTTGTACTCTTTGTTCAGTGCAGAGGGGAGCATTCAGCATCTTTTTTGGACAGAATTTTGCCCCCTCAAATTCATATGTTGAAGCCCTAACCCTCAATGTGACTGTTTTTGAAGATAGGGCCTTTACAGAGGTAATTAAGGTTAAACAATGTAATAATGGTGGGACGCTAATCCAATAGGACTCGTGTCCTTATAAGAAGAGGAACACACACCAGGAGTACATATGCACAGAAAAAAGGCCATGTGAAGACACAGCAAGAAGGCAGCCATCTGAAAGCCCAGGAGGGAGGGCTAACCAGAAACCAACCCTGCTGGTACCTTGATCTTGGACTTCCAGCCTCCAGAACTGTGAGAAAATAAACTGCTGTGTAAGCCGCCCAGTCTGTGGTATTTTATTATGGCAACCCTAGTAGACTAATACAGCGTCTTTTGGCATTCTGGATCTTTCAAACTACTTATTCTAATGCTACAGGATCACTAAGTACTTGTTTTATCTTACAAGTGTGCACACATAATAGTTTTAACATTACATGGGTTTCTGATTTCCAGCTTCTAATGTCTATTTTGTGCCATCTCCTACCTGATTGCTAAGTCAGTGCTCTATATTTTAGTTTTTTGGGTTTTTTTTTAAGACACCACTTCAAGGAATCAGTTTCTGTAACAAATGGACCTCAAAACTTTAGAAGATTAACATAAAAGAAGTTTATTTTTCTCTCATATAACACTAAAAATTATTATATCCTGTTGGTGGGTGGCTGTCTTCCACATGGAGATTCAGGGACCCACCTCCCTGGGTGGCTTGGCTCCCTTGGCTCCAGCATATTCTGAACCTGCAGTGTCCAATGTGGTGCCACCTGTGGCTACTGAGTACTTGAAAAGTGGCCATCAGTACTGGAAATATGCTGTAAGTGCAAAACACATAAGTAGATTTTGAAAAAAAGAATATAAAGTGTTCATGAATATTTTATATTGAATGTATACTGGAATATATTTTGGAGATATTGGGCTCAAAAATGCATTATTGAAATGAATTTAACCCATTTCTGCTAGCAATAATCACATCTTGGATGAACTCCCTTGGCTACAGTACTGCCACTACACAAAGCTATAATATATATATATATATATATATATATATATATATGTATTTTACACAAAGTAATAAAACATATGTTAGTGTGGCTACTAGAAAACTTAAAATTACATATATGGCTCACATTGTATTTCTCTTGGACAGCCCTGTTCTAAAGCCTCAGAGTCTTCTGCTTCAGTTGGCAGAAAGGGAAAGAGACAGTGGAGGAGCCACTTCATATTCATAAAAACCCCAGCTTAGAGGTAAGAGAAAGCTCATCTGCTCAAATTCCATTGTGAGAATTAGTTACATGGCTATGTCCAGATGTGAGGGGGCTTGGGAAATGTCATCCTGGCTCAGAGGCCACCTCGTAGCGACAGTTCTAATCTAAGAAGGGGAGTGCAAATGTTTGTGGACAGCTAGCCCTCTCCAACACAAGGTCTGTGCTCAAGCATCATCTCCTTGAAGTCTTCCCTGACTACTGCAGCCACCTGCAGGCCACCCCTAGCATTCCCTGTCTTCCTTCCTTGTTTTATTTTTCTTTAGAACATTCCACGATTTGACACATCACATGTTTTGTGTATTTGTTCATTTTCTTTCTTTCTCACTATATGTAAACTCCTTGAAATAATTTTTAAAAAATTTCTTTATTGTGGTAAAATATACACAACATAAAATTTACTATCTTAACCATTTTTATGTATGACATTCAGTGGTATTAAAAACATTCATATTTTTATGCAGCCATCAGCACCATCCATATCCAGAACTCTTTTCATCTTGCAAAACTGAAACTCTATACCCATTAGACAATAGCTTCCCATTTCCCTCTTCCTTCATCTAGGAACCACCATTCTACTTTCTGTCCCTGTGATTTTGACTACTGTAAGTATCTCATATAACTAGAATGAAACAGTATTTGTCTTTTTGTGACTGGCATATTTCACTTAGCATAATGTCCTCAAGATTAATCCATGTTGTGGCCTATGTCAAAATTTCCTTCTTTTTTAAGACTGAATAATATTCCATTATATGTATATATCACCTTTTGCTTATTCAGTCATCTGTCTATGGACACTTGGATGACTTCTGCATTTTAGCTATTGTGAATAATGCTTCTATGAATATGGGTATACATATATCCCTGATATCCCAAATATCCCACAGAGACCCTGATTTCAATTCAATTGAATATGTACCCAAAATTGGAATTGCTGGATCACATGGTAGTTCTATTTTGAACTTTTTGGGAAATGTCCATACTGTTTTTCACAGTGACTACAGCATTTTACATTCCAAACAATGCACGGGATTCCAATTTCCCAACATCCTTGCCAACATTTGTTATCTTCTGTTTTGTTTTGCTTTATAGTAGCCATCGTAATGGGTGTGAGGAAGTATCTCATTGTGGTTTTGATTTGCATTTGCCTCATGATTAGTGATATCGAGCATTTTTTCATGTGCTTATTGGCTATTTGTATGTCTTTGGAGGAATGTTTAATAATATCTGAAGGCATTCGTTTTCATCTGTGGATTCAGTGCTGTGTTACTCATGCCTGGAACTGTGCTGCCATGTACCAGACACTCAAGGATTATATGCTGACCAAATAAACAATTGAACCTTACTGGCCTGCTAAGGCACAGATAAAGCATTGAGGAAGGAAATTAGGTACTTAGTTCAGAACTCATTAGTACAGTCAAGATAAATGATATATTCTATCAGTTTGTAAATATGAGCAAACCAGAGTTAGACATAGTGGTGATGTCAACTTAACATCACAGATTTTTAAACTTGAGCAGAAATTTGCTACCCTGGTGTTTTGTTTGCTCTGCACAGTATTGATTTTTTTTGAGAATTTTAATTTTTTAATTTATTTTTTATTACTGGCTAAAAATATCTGGATACTTTTACAGTTTTTTTTTAAATCGAGATTTTTTGTCTTCTGTTTATTTTTTAAGTCTTACTCTACTTATACTCTTTCAGTGGTATTATTTAACTTGTATCATATCAGCATACCAGTAATAATAATTATAATGATGATAATAAATAATTTATGAGGTTAAAAAGAAGACAAACCTAATTCTAGACAACAAATATATGTAGGCCAAGAGGGAGGATATCAGAGTTAAGTTTCTAAACTCCTTGTATTGTATGGAGGGGGTTAAAATATTAACTATAGACTGTTAGTTATTATGAATGCAAGATATTGGGTTGGCCAAAAAGATCGTTTGGGTTTTTTCGTAATGTCTTATGGAAAAACCCGAACGAACTTTTTGGCCAACCCAATATTATTTAAAAGATAATCAGTAAAGAGTAGACACAGAGTCTGTAATCTTCAGCCAGTAGAAGGAAAAAAATCAAACAAGAAAGCAAACCACAATTCCACTCCTAGGTATATACCCCAAATAGTTGAAAGCAGGGACTTGAGCAGATATTTGCATATCCATTTTTACCACACAGTTATTCAGAATATAGAAAAGATGGAAACAAGTCAAATGTTCATCAGCAGGTGAATGGATAAGCAAATTATGGTATGTACATACAATAGAATATTATTCAGACATAAAAAGGAATGAAGTTACAATACATACTACAACAAGGATGAATTCTGACAATTTTATGCTACGTGAAATAAGCCAGACACAAAAGAACAAAGACTGCATGAGTGTACTTATGTGAAATATCAAGAATAGGCAAATTGGGGCTTCCCTGGTGGCGCAGTGGTTGAGAGTCCGCCTGCCGATGCAGGGGACACGGGTTTGTGCCCCAGTCTGGGAAGATCCCACATGCCGCGGAGCGACTAGGCCTGTGAGCCATGGCCGCTGAGCCTGCGCATCCAGAGCCTGTGCTCCGCAACGGGAGAGGCCACAACAGTGAGAGGCCCGCGTACCACAAAAAAAAAAAAAAAAAAAAAAAAAAAAAAAGAATAGGTAAATTCATAGAGACAGCAGTAGATTAAAGGTACCAGGGACTGGGGGATGGGAAGAATAAGGGAATTATTGTTTAATTGTTACAGAGTTTGTTTGGGGTGATGAAGAACTTTTGGAAATAGTGGTGATGGTTGCACAACATTGTGAATGTAACTAATGCCACTAAATTGTACACTTAAAAATGATTAAAATGGCCAATTTATGTTTTTTGTATTTCACCATAAAAATTATTTTTTAAATGAGAGCAAACCAACAATTTGCTCAAAGAAAGAATAAAAAAAAATTTAAAAGTACAGTAAAGAGAAAGAGCAAGATGATAGGAACAAGTCCAGCTAACAGTATCTGTAAATCATCTGAACTTATCAGCTGAAAGACAGAGGTTGTTAGATATAAAAATGCAAAATCCATTTGCATGTTAATAAGAAACACACCTGAAACATAGGGACTAAGAAAGGTTGAAAGTGAAGGAAAAGTAAAAGAATTAAAAGAATTTTAAAAAGACATACCAGGAGAATACTAACCAAAAGAAAGTTCAAGTTTCTGTAGTTATATTAAAGTAGACTTTAAGACAAAACATATTGTTATGGATAAGAGAGTCATAAAAATGATAAAAGGTTTATTTCAACAGGAAGTTCTAGTAATTCTAAATTTACAGAGCTCAATAAAATATCTAAAATACAATGTAAAATTTATAAACCCTCAAAATATATAGAACAAAATTGATAAAACTATATGAGAAGTGGACAAATGAAATACTCGAATGGAATATTTCAACACATGACTGTCAATTATTGATGGTCATGTAGACCAAATATATAATGAATATATGGAAGATGAATCACACATTTAACAGCTGTGAGTTAATAGATATGTATAGAACCATGTTTCTAGAACCACTGATTAAAGAATGCATATTATACTGGAGAATATGAGGAACATTAAAACAAACAAGCAAACAAACAAACAAATCTGACCACGTGCTAGGCCATAAAACAAGCCTTAACCGATTTCAAAGATTAGGTATCATGTAATTCATATTTTCTGTCAGTAATGCAATCTGGTATACAATCAAAATAACAAAGATATTAAAAAAATGCAAAACCCCACAATTTTGAACCTTTAAAAATGTATTTTTAAATGACTTTAAGTCAAAAAGGAATAATATTGAAGATTAAAATATACTTAGAGCTCAATGATAATGAAAGTACTAAGGATAAAACTTGAGGGATGGGCAACAGAGGTATTTAGAGGGAAATTTATAGTAATAAATGCTTTTTAAAGAAAATGTAGGTTGAAAATCAAGGAGGAAGACATGCAGTTAGAAAAAAATGGAATAAAGAAAAAGAAAGTCAAAGAAAACAAATTATAAAAATAAAAGCAGAGATTAATGTAAACGAAAATAAAGATACAATGGAGAGGATAAACAAAGCACTAAACTTTGCATCTAAGTATATATTCTACAGAAATTCTTACACGTTTGTATCAGACAAAAAAGATATAAAGGACAGAAGTACATTACTAAAATTGAGATAAATGAAAATGGACATAAGTGAAAGTCACAAATAATCAAAATGGATACAAAAAGAAACAAAATCTGAATAGCATTATATCTTTTGAATAATTTGAATTTATAATTAAAAGCCTTCCCACAAGGAAAATCTAGTCTCAGATGGACTTACTAGTGAATTCTACCAAAAATGTAAGAAAGAATAATACCAGTCATACATAAAAGCTTGAAGAAATAAAAGAGAAAGGAACCCTTCCTAAGTCATTTTATGAGAACAGAAATTCTCTGATAACGAAGATATTAAAAGATAAGACCATTATTCCTTAGGAACACAGAAAAGTTCTTAACAAAATATTAGCAAATCAAATTCATCATCTATAAATAGGATAACACACATGACCAAATTAGATTTATCCCAGATATGCAAGATTGGTTTAGTATTCAACAATTAATGTAATTCAAATGTAATTAAAGAATAATAAAAGGGAAAAAACATTATTATCTTCATCGGTACAGTAAAAGTACTTTTAAAAATTCAACACTAATTAATGATTTAGAAGATCCTTGGGAGACTAGATATAGGACGCTTCTTCAACCTGATAAAAGGAGTTTGAAGACCCTGCAACTAATACCATGTTTAATAGTGAAATACTGGATACTTTTCCTGTAAGACTGGGAAAATGCAAGAGTATGTACTTTCACTACTTTTATTCAAGATTTTTCCTGGAGATTATAGCTGTTGCAACAGGCAAGAAACCAAATAATAGGTGTATAGATTGGAAAGAAAGAAGTAAAACTTTCTATTTGTAGAAGATGATAGTATATGTAAAAAACCCCAATGAAGCTGCAAAAAAACTACTAGAACTAGTAGTAGCCAGATGACGTAAGTTCAATATACAAAATTTTATTGAATTTTTTTAATACTAGCAACAAATAATTGGGAAATCAAATTAAAAGAAACACGTACTATTTTATAGCATAAAAATAAAATACCTAAAAATAAATATAACAAAATATATTGAATATGTGCATATAGAACATTACCATACATTGCTGAGGAAAACTAAAGATCTAAACAAATGGGGATGCACATAATTAGATTCATGGATTGGAGGAATCAATGCTATTAAAATTTCAAAATTCACCCAGTTGTTTTCTTGATTCAACGTAGTCCCAGTCAAAATTCCTGTAGCCTTTCTTTTATAGATATTGGCAAATTTATATGGAAATACAGAAGATCTAGACTAGCCAATGTAATCTGAAAAATAAGAATCAAGTTAGAAGTTATGCTATCTAATTTCAAGATGTCATAAAGTTATAGGACTTAAGATAATGAATTTTAGCTTAAGAGTAGACATACAGATGAATGGAATAGAATAGTGAGTCCAGAAAAAAAAAATATATATATACACACATTAATTGATTTTTGATAGGATTTCAGGGTCATTCAGTGGATTAAATGGTAATGTTTTCAACAAAGGATGTTGAGATAATTGGATATCCACATGGAATAAAATGACTCTCAGCACATACTTCACACTTTACACAAAGACTATCTTGAAATGGATCATAGACCTAAATGTAAAAGCCAAAACTATAAAACTTAAGAGGAAAGTATGAGACAATCTCTGTGACTTTGGAGTAGGCAATAGTTTTTGAGATAGTACAAACTGTAAAATCTTTAAAAAGGATAAATTAGATTTCATTGAGCTTAAAACCTTTTATTCTTGGAATAAGGAAGTGAAAGCATGACATAGACTGGGAGAAATTATTCTCAATACATATATACGAAAAAGGTACTTTTATCCTTGTTCTGGATTTTTTTTTTGGCATCCAGAATGCATAAAGCTCTGCAACAACTCAAAAATAGGAAGACAAACAGCCCAATAATAAATGAGCAAAAGATTTGAACAGATACATGGCAAAAAAGATATATAAATGGTCAATAAACACATAAAAAGATGCTCAGCATTATTGTTTATCAGAATAATGCAAACAAAAACTATAGTGATATACCGCTACTGACCCCATAGCATGCTTAAAAAATGAAAAAGGTTAACAATATCAAGTGTTGGCAAAGGTGTGGAGCATCTGTAACTTGTACATTGCTGGAAGGAGTATAAAATGTTACACACACTTTGGAAAACAGTTATATAGTTTAAGTTAAACATGCAGTTATATTATCTAGCAATTCTATGCGTGGGTATTTACCTAAGATAAGTGAAATTATGTGTCAGCACAAAGCCTTAATCATGAACTCATAGCAACTTTATTCATAATAGCACCAAACTGGAAACAACTCAAAGGTCCATCAAGAAGTGAGTGAATAAACAAACTGTAGTATAGCCATATGACAGAATATTGCTCCGTGATAAAGAGAAAGGAACACAACAACATGGAAGAATCTCAAAACACATTATTATGCAGCAAAGAAGCCAAAGAATAGTACATTTTGTGTGATTCTGTTTACTTGATATTCTAGAAAATGCAAAATGTAACCTACTGGGATAGAAAGCACGTAAGCGGTTCCCTAGGGCTGGGAGTGAGATGGAGTCGACCACAAAGAGCCACAGTAACATTTTTGGGTGAGGAAATGTTCTGTATCTGGATTATGGTGGTAGTTACACATTGTGGTAGTTATAAATTGTCAAAATTCTTCTAACGGCATACTTAAATAAATGTAGTTTATCATATGTAAGTTATACTTCAATAAAACTGATTGAAAAGATGGATGGCAAAGATATCAATGTCTGATCACCTCAGCTTAGTTTAACATGGCTGTTCTTCATGGCCAGTGAAGTGGGAACATGGCATGTAATTTGGGTGCTACAGTCAGGAAGGCTTTGAAATTACTGGTGGAGCTGCTCCATTCCAGAAATTTCTCTGATTTCTTTGATTGCTCTTTTTGTTGACATCTGTTCTTTTTTTTTTTAACGTCTTTATTGGAGTATAATTGCTTTACAATGGTGTGTTAGTTTCTGCTTTACAACAAAGTGAATCAGTTATACATATATCCCCATATCTCTTCCCTCTTGTGTCTCTCCCTCCCAACCCCCCATCCCACCCCTCTAGGTGGTCACAAAATTATTTTATTCTTTTTGTTGCAATGGTAAATGGGAGTGTTTTCTTAATTTCACTTTCAGATTTTTCATCATTATAGGAATAGGAATGCAGGAGATTTCTGTGCATTAATTTTGTATCCTGCTACTTTACCAAATTCATTGATTAGCTCTAGTAGTTTTCTGGTAGCATCTTTAGGATTCTCTATGTATAGTATCATGTCATCTGCAAACAGTGACAGCTTTACTTCTTCTTTTCTGATTTGGATTCCTTTTATTTCTTTTTCTTCTGTGACTGCTGTGGCTAAAACTTCCAAAACTATGTTGAATAATAGTGGTGAGAGTGGGCAACCTTGTCTTGTTCCTTATCTTAGTGGAAATGGTTTCAGTTTTTCACCGTTGAGGGCAATGTTGGCTGTGGGTTTGCCATATATGGCCTTTATTATGTTGAGGTAGCTTCCCTCTATGCCTACTTTCTGGAGGGTTTTTATCATAAATGGGTGTCGAATTTTGTCAAAAGCTTTTTCTGCATCTGCTGAGATGATCGTATGATTTTTCTCCTTCAATTTGTTAATATGGTGTATCACATTGATTGATTTGTGTATATTGAAGAATCCTTGCATTCCTGGGATAAACCCCACTTGATCATGGTGTATGATCCTTTTAATGTGCTGTTGGATTCTGTTTGCTAGGATTTTGTTGAGGATTTTTGCATCTATGTTCATCAGTGATATTGGCCTGTAGTTTTCTTTCTTTGTAACATCCTTGTCTGGTTTTGGTATCAGGGTGATGGTGGCCTCGTAGAATGAGTTTGGGAGTGTTCCTCCCTCTGCTATATTTTGGAAGCGTTTGAGAAGGATAGGTGTTAGCTGTTCTCTAAATGTTTGATAGAATTCGCCTGTGAAGCCATCTGGTCCTGGCCTTTTGTTTGTTGGAAGATTTTTATTTTTTATTTTTTTTGAGGTACACGGGCCTCTCACCATTGTGGCCTCTCCTGTTGTGGAGCACAGGCTCTGGATGCGCAGGCTCAGCGGCCATGGGTCATGGGCCCAGCCGCTGCACGGCATGTGGGATTCTCCCGGACCGGGGCACAAACCCGTATCCCCTGCATCGTCAGGCGGACTCTTAACCACTGCACCACTGGGGAAGTCTGTTGGAAGATTTTTAATCACAGTTTCAATTTCAGTGCTTGTGATTGGTCTGTTCATATTTTCTGTTTCTTCCTAGTTCAGTCTTGGAAGGTTGTGCATTTCTAATAGTTTGTGTTGACATCTGTTCTTATTTCAGTGGATGTAGTAGCTCCCACATTATCTGATGATATTATTTGGAATGTTATAATAGTTCCCTCCAGCCTCTGATTTACCTCTATTTCCTCTGTGCCCATAAAGATAAGTAAAAGAATTAAAGTCCTAAATGTCAGCATTTTTGTTTCCCCTTTTCTCCATTCTCCTGCTATTTCAGTGCATGCCTTGAGATTAATGATGAAGGATCTCCTAGATAATATACTGACTTGGAATATAGTAATTGTTTCTAGGGTCAAATTATAAGCCAGATATAAAGTTCTAGACGGAATAGAGGATACTAGAAGGCTAAAAAAGCAATTGTGCTATCACTGCATTATTAATTATTTTTTAGAATTAATCACGATTTTTACATGTTTATTTGAGCTGTTCTGGTTCTGATTTTTTCTTTTATTCTCCATCATTTCACAAATTATTTCTTTCTAAAAAGGTCCGGCCAAAATTAATCGAGACTGTTTTCTTCCATTTAAGTTTATTTACATTCTGTTAAACAGTTAACATTTTTAGTTTTCACACTTCATTTTAATTCTGCCGAGAATTACCAAGTGCCTGCTCTTTGCTGTGCACTGATCCTGGAACTGGAAAAGTAAAAGTGATAACTGGACCTGTCCTCACAGTGCGAGACACATACAGAAGTAGTTTAATAACACGCAGTTCCCTGTCATAGAAGTACATTTAAAAGGCTGGGAGAAGCAGTTGAAAGAACAATTGATTTCTGCTTTTTGAGAGAGTATTAGAGACAGCAAGTGGCTATCAAAGGTTGAGTTATCTAGGGGTGAAAGAGAAGGAAGGGCCGCCTTCATAGAGGGGAATGATGTAAGCAAAGAATCAGGGTGTTTTTTTCTCCCATTGTCGAGGAAAGTTGAATCAAGGAACAAGTTATTCCAACAGACTTTCCATGATTTTTTCAAATTGCTTTCTAAATTTTCCCAAATATTTCATAAATATTTCACAAAATTAACCCCTCCAAACTGGCTGCACTACAGAACGAAGGCAAGAGGATTATATAGTCAGTGGGGTGGGCTTTCAGAGCCTCTGCAATAAACCCACGTGAATATGTCACTCGTGTCAGTGTCAGTCATCATGTACATCTTCATGGGAAAAAGATAGAACCTTGGATTTTGAACATCTAGACAGTAATCCAAAGCATTGTTCAAATCGTAATAAAAGGAAACATTTTATCATGTGGGGAAAAGGAAAGCCACACAAGGTGAATGTTAATAGACACAGTATAAGTAACAAACCTGGTGTTGAATTTACTTTTTTTCTTCAGTATCCATGGACCTCTGTAATCCTCCTTCTCATTAGAAGAAATTCAGGATCCTTTGTGAAGGAGGGTTTAGATTCAGAATGCAAATATATATTACTGTAAGGGTAGTATACTACACTACTTAGTATAAGGGTAGCACAAGACTGGGCAGGCAGTTCAGACCTGACCGTATACCTAATAGGGCAAGCCACATCCTAATGTAGTGGCTTAAAACCACGACAGTTTATTATTTCTCAGCGTTGGTTTGAATTCAGGCGGGGCTCAGCTGCACTTTTCCTCTGCTTTTTGTGATCATCTTTAGCGTCATTCATGTGGCCGCTTTCCACATCATTCGGCCTGGACCTCCTTACCTCACAGCGGCTGGACAATAGTTTGGTTTATCTTTTCATCCGACCTTTGTTTTATCCCTTCAGGCATTCCCTAAACTGTAAAGGCATATATTTCACAAGACATGCTCATTCATTAAGTTCTCTCTTGCCCCTCTGCTTCCCTTCTGCCCTTTGAAGTCCCTCCCATCCTATAATGCCCATCTCTACTGCCACTTTTGTGATGAAACCTGTATGTCATTTTTCTCTTCCACCTGCTTTATCCATGCCCTCTGATGGCAGTGCACTGGCTCTTTCCGAGCTCTCACAGAATGCTGTCTGTCATTCTGTCTTGTGTTTCGTTCAGCTGTTTAGTTGATCCAAGAAAAGATTGGCCCTGTCCATGAGTACTTATTCCATGGACCTACCTTTGTAAGGTATTGAGGACTCTTCTCTTCAGACATGTGTCCTATTTTAGATGTCTCAGCTTTCATAAGAGAATGTCAACTCTCCCCATTTTGACTGACCTATGAAACATGAAATTGAGGCTCTGTAAAATAATTTGTACTCCAGGTTCTTGACAGAGGTTATAACCTAGAAATCTCGGCTGCCCAGTACCTATCAAAAGCTCAGCTGTGAAAAGTAATATATATGGAGAACTGCCTGAAGGATATGCAGTCCATCTGTTCTTTAGACACACTCAATTTTGTTCCTGGATTAACCAAACCAAGAGAGAGCTGCAGCCTGAAATACTTTTGGTTTAGTTCCCCAGAGAATTGCTTGCATGGAATTGCCCATGGCATTATGCCATTGGCTTTCATTTTGATGGACATCATGAGGAAAAGCCTGTTCAATTTTTGCCAATACATTGGAAAATCTGGATGAAATAAGTGATTTTCTAATAAAAATATAAATTACCAAAATTGACTCAAGTGGAGTTAGGAAAACCCAAATAGACCAATGACCACAGAGGGAGTTGAAAAAGGTTGCCAAAGATTTATTCCCCTCCAGAGCTGAGCCCAGTTTTTTGGGGGTGCGGTGTATATCTACTGTGTTTATTTGCCTAAGTATTATGTTTCTCCCTACATTTATATCTCTCTTCTTTTTCTTTTATCAGTCAGTACCACTTCTTCCTTTGGGCGGTGGCTCTTCCCCCACCTCAGTTATATGATATTATGACAGTGGGATATTGCACTGATTCCTGGCCACAGAAGTAAACCAATCATGCTGAACCATATTAGTATATATCCTTGTATATAAGGATCCAAGGTGGGCACGTGACCCCAGCAGAGTTAATCGAAGTCTTTTCTGGTAATATTGTGTTCACATCCGTGGGAAAAGTTCTCTTCGTCTTGGTTGCTAAATGGGAATGATGTAAGCCTATAACTACATGTGGTCACAACAACTCCCTCCCATATAAATTGAGCCCATCTGCAATGGAAGACAAGAAAGAGAGGGAGAGAAAGGGATCAGAAGCAGGGGCGTGGTGACACAGGACAGACAGACACACAATAAGAAACTCTTTGACTGAGAGATGGAGTCTGAGAGAGACAGGCACACATGCAGACATAGAACTCAGACATGGAAATAAAGTAAAAGACAAAGATTCCAGCATTGTTTGAGTCCTTGGTGCTACTCCTGTCCTTCCTATGTGTGAAGCAATACATCTTCCTTCTTTCATTCCTTCCCTTCCTCCTTCCCTCCTCCCTCCCTCCCTCCCTCCCTTCCTTCCTTCCTTCCCTCCCTCCTTCCCTCCT